>NC_064250.1:8732443-8834943 GCF_003254725.2 Canis lupus dingo | reverse complement strand
TTTCCAGTATTAGGGTTGAATCTGTGATGTATGAATGGACTTTTTTTTTTTCCATTCAACATATCAGGCAAAGATCTGAATAAAGTTAATGTTCCCTTTTGACACCCATATCAGACTGAAAACACCTCAATCAACTGTTGGATGGATTTGGCATAATTATTGATACGCTTTGCAGGATTTAAAGAGTGAGGATTCAGTGCTCACATACCACATTTGAAACGAACACAACTTATCAAGCAGAGTTCTGACATGTGTGACTCTTAGTATCATTTTGGAAGTGAAATAACCTGTCAGATTTTAAAATGTGTTAACAACTGGATGGTTAAATGGCAGGGACATGAAGAAAGGACATGGGTTTGGTTTGAGATTTTGTTCTGGAGTAGAGTCACTGACTGCCAGCCTAGAAGTAATCACAACAAAACTTTTCCCCAGGGGTTCTGAACAGAAATTCTATGGTAGAATAAATAAACTACTACACAGTTAGATTATCTTAACTAGCATCTGCAATCTTCCTTACAATAGCCATTTATTGATGTCTTTCCAAATACATTAGAAGTGGCAGATGATTTATTTTGCCTTTGAAAAGTACGTATAACCATTCACTCATTCAACAAATATTTAAGTTTCTACTCTGTGCCAGGCATTCTTTTCTAAGTACATTATCAAAATTGAATAGTACAAAATGCCTAGCATCCTTTTATTAGAGATGTTTTAACTTTAAATGGATTAAAGCAATTTATAAAGAAGGTTAGATAAAATAAAATCTGCTCTCAGTCTTTGTACAGTTCTTTATCTTGATTAATGTATGTTTGGTGCCTGACACATAGTAGGTGCTTTGAATATGGTGCTCTGCTAGTTTTTCTATGGTTCAACCCCAGTCGATTTTTCATGTGAGCGGTATTGTCTAGCAAAAAGAAATCATCTGACCACTACCATCATTCATTGGCACTAGTCTCATTTCCATCTATGATAGTGATTTCTTCTAAGGGGCTATAATATCTTTTTTTTTTTTTTTTGGTTTGATTTCAAAGTATGTTTCTATTATTCTTTGCATTTCTTCTGGAAAAAGGTGGGAGGGCAGGGTGTGGGAGTTAGAGTGGATGTGTAGTATTGGGAGAAGACTCAGCATGTATTTTTGGAATTAGAGTTTAAATGGCTGTGTATGTGTGTACGCACATGCGCATGCATGCACGTGCATGTAATAACTCAGGATGAATTGGGAGTCTCCCAAAAAGAGAGACATTACTACCCTTCAAGGAAAATGTAATGGAATTGGTAACAATGAAACCTGGGCTGGATACAATTTTTCTTTAATGAACAGTGAGTCAGTCAGCAGCCATCCTGCTAAACACTTCTGGTGCTGAGCAATACTCTGGGTACCACTGGAATTGTTTTAGAAGTAGTGAAGGATTTAAGAGATACAGATGTGATTGAAACTTTCTTCTGAAGGAATTCACAACTTGGGGTCTGGGCCCTCATGGGACATTTATATTATTATATCCCTTGGCAATTTCCTGCTTCTTGAGGAAATTTTCACCTTCCATTTTTACTAAAAGTTTGTGTGTAAGTCCCTTGTAACCAAGGAAAACTATGATTTTTCATAGTTTATCTGTTAACAAATAGATAACAATTATTACATGCACTTGATCTAAAAGGGAAATGAGGATGGATACTCACGTAAGGGCAGAAAATAATTCTATGCCAAAATGGATCCCTTTCACTTCTACTGAAGTTCTATCACTATCTGTATTCATGCCTATATCCAGCTATATGATCTCTTTGTTGTCTGCCTATCTCCTAGATTATTGTAACTAAAGTCTACCCTCTATTAAAATTTACAATAAAAATGTACTCTCAGTGAAATGATGGCAGATTATAATCATTCAGTAAGGGGTATACACATACCCACATACTGACAAATGCAAAGTAATATTACCTCTGAGATACGTGGAAATGCTGACATATTTCTAGTACCTCAAACATTCTGAATACACATAGATAGAAAGGAGCAAGCCCTTAGAACCTTTGGAGGCACATAAGCGTTTTCATTCAAAATGCTGAGGATAAAATGAGAAGGCAAAGCTGGCAGTAAACATTCAAATATATATGTAAATATCTCCTTTGAAATTCCTTCCTGCCATATTGCACAGTTCAAATTAGTAAAAGAAGGTTCTTACCGCACAGGGTATTTTTTCAAGATACTTAAACCTATATGTACACATCATTTCTATGATCTGAAAATCAGGTACATTTTATAAAACTTTCCCCTTTACTCATGCTCTTATAGGAACTATATTGTATAGGATTACTAGTATATTAGACTTGGACGGTACTTCCAGTTTTTAACCTAATCCTTCTGTATCTTCTAATCATGTTCTTTTTTCTACTCTGAGTAAGAATGCAATGAAAACCTGGGGAGTTATATTTTTTTTTTTTACATACTTTAAGGTTGTGCTTCAGCTTTTAAATGTAATATCTAAAATCCAAATACTGTTGAAATCAACTTATTGACAATCAGTTCTTGATTTTTTTTTTTGCTTTTTTTCCAAAGTGCAGACGTTTTTTTTTTTTTCTCTCAGATGAAGTATTGCCAGTGTGTCAACAACTCTTTCATTCTCACGAAATTAAAAAAAAAAAAAAGTCCTCATAACCCAATTTTTAAAGTTCTGTATAAACTTGAGTTTTTGGATGTCTGGGGGTCAGGAAAGTTCACTTGATTTATTGGCTTCCCATTTAGTTAACGTGGTATGGCCGAAATTCCTCAAGAGTTTCAAAGCCACCCTGTCGTGTGTGATCTTTTTGATGGTTCATTCTGGTTAACAAATACTATTTCCGCATCGTGCATCCCTGTCTATAGGAGAGGCCAAAGCTTTTCATTCAAACTCTGGAAAGTTTCCTCCTCATTTGTAGGTGGTGGTGTAAACAGGGAAGAAGATTAGGGGTGTGTCCTGGGCCATGTCATTCTGCAGTGCCCCTCCTCTTCTGTCTATGACAAAAGAATAAGAGAAGACTTAGGAAACTGGAGGAGGGTTAATGCCAGAGGGTATGGACCAGGGCAGTGTGAGTAGGGAAGAGGAATCAGTAATGGAGAAAGTGGAAGGAAGGAATATTGCAAAATGTGGTAAGAAAAATAGGCACAACCAAAGAGAGGCCCTATAGCCTCTGTAGACAAACCTTTTTGTTTTCCTCGTGACAAGGTATTTCCTAATACCTAAAGGTGCATTAGGTCAAGTAGAGGTATCCCTGATCTTAAAAAGGAAAGAGAGGGAGAAAACCCCTCTCCTTTATAACCCCCACTCTCATTATTTTGGTACAAGGCTTTGAGAAAGGATCATGACACAGCAGCCTTGCTTTTTATAAATGCATCATCTTTTCTTATATAAATATTAAGTGCATTTGGCTTTTGGGTGTCATACAATTAGCAAATTAGTCGTTCACTAACAGTATTCATCCAGGTTTTATAACACTTTGCCTACCTTAATTTTAGAACATTACATGCAAGGGGGAAAAATTGCCTTCTTTTTTATTGCACTCATTGAAATCCCTTCTCTTAATGCTAGGCTCTGGAGTTACAGTGGCAGTTAGTTCTGTCATCAGAATATCAGCACTTTGAATGGAATTTTGAAAATTACAAAGACTACACCAGCATTATAGCAGAATCGATGGTTCTCTCTATACAATAAATGCACTCTCATTTTGAAGCTTATGCATTTGCTTTAATATAACCCCCCTTTCAATTCAGTTCAATTCATTGCCCTTATTATAAGTATGAGATGGGAATTAGAGACTTCCTCCAAGATTTCAGATCTTTTGTGCCTGATATGAGAAAGAGAACTTTTTACTGTTCTCTTATATATGAGATTGAGTGAATTAGCTAATGTTCTAAGAGGTAAAACAAACTATTCATTTGCACTTATATGTGCAAGTATGAAATACACTATTCATGTCCAAGAGAATCTAGTGGTATAATGGAGGGCTTTTAATTCCATATTTAAGGTATCTTCATTCTTTCGAACATGGTATTCTTCCAAAATGTAATATTCCAAGTATGACACCCAGATGCGGTGTTGCATCTCTCTGGAACAGCCATGTTGAAAATTTGCCAAAGGACTGTCATCTTTGTAGACTTTGACTAATGAATCTTGGGTTATTTGAAACTGGAGCAGAGGCCATTTTATTTTAGTCCATTTCTTCGAGATTTTCATGATTTGCTCATTGGAAAAAAAAAATATTGCCCAGCAAATCCAAGAGCAGGTAGTCATGCTCTGCCAGATGGAGTCACCCTCTATTAGCTAATGGCTAGGAGTTACTCAAGAGTGACAGTGGATGTCATTCCTGGAGAACTGGAGGGGTAACTTGAACGTAATCTGTAGTGCTTTGTCTATCACACCCGTTGAAAGAGTTGTGTAATGTAATTTCATTTTTGAGTTGAGTATTTAGCTCTTTGAATCACCATGCATTGATAATGAGACCTTGAATGAGGTCCTTGTCTTAGAGAGGAGCTGGCACTGTATAAAATAGTCATATAAGTTCATGCATTTCCATCTGTTTCTCCAAAAATGGGTGTTTCTTTACTCATCAAGTTATTAATCCTCTACTTAATATCACACTCAAGCTGAAACCTAATTATACAAGTCCAGAACCACAGCATAATATTATGAAGACAAGTGCATATATTACTTAAGGTTCTAGTAATAGCTTTAAAGGTTTATATAACTTGGAATCATCACTTTGAATATTATTGGTAAAATTACGAAAAGCTGTTCTAGGATCAAAACACAATGGCATGTTGATTTCATAGTAAAATGCAATCTTGCATTTGTAATTAATATCTATCTCAAGGGCTATGGGTCATTATATAGTTTAATTCAATTACTCCACTAAATAGAGATAATCCTTTGTAGGTATTGGCTAATCTAATTCATGGCAATTTACATTGGATAGACTTATTAAAGATATATAGTAAGAAATATTTTATTTAACATATTTTTACTAGCTTTAGAATGTAAACATCATAACTTACTCTGCTCTGGCAGCACACACATGCACACACACACACACACACACACACCCTGTGGTTAGTTTATTCCTTGCTACTTTTACAATCAGTTACTGCTTTGGTGAAAGCCTAAAGCTTAATCCATTAAGAGCCATTCAGAACAAAACAAACAAACAAAGCTTTAACCACTTCAGTGACAACAGTGCAGAACCAACAAGCAGCCTTCTTAGAAAACCCTAGTAATTTTAGGATCAATAGCCTCATACTGGATGCTTCTAAGTGATAAAGGCTAGAACATTTGTGCTGCCAGGTTTTAGAGAATAAAGTAAAACACAGACGTGTCTGGAAAAAATAATTTGATAAGTTTAGTTTGGAAATACCCATGTAGAGCAGAGGGCTGACTTAAGTCCCATCAACAGTCTTGATAAAAACAAGTTAATTTAAACATCACTTTGCACTGAAAATTTTACCTATGGGTCCTGAGGTTTGAAGCTTAAGATCTATTTTAGTCTTTCTCCAAGCTCGACTGCTTGCAGCTTTATTATTACTATTTCTAATTAATGTAAGTGAAATCTTTGATATAGCTGCACTTTTATCTATTTCTTTAAAAACAAATCTTATCTAATATCTCTATATTAAAGTATTTAGAAGAATGTTATAGTCTACTTGATTCAAGGCTACAGTTTTAACAATAAAACTAACAAATACATTTATATATGAGAAGAGCAAAAACAAACATTTTTTCCCACAAGATTAAAAGCCTGTTCATTTCCTTTTAGAATTATTTCATTGTATATTATCCTTTGTGAAAAACCCATTAGCTTCTTTTATACATCATCAAGTCTTAAATAATACCCCAGTGCTGCAGAATATGTTCCATGGAAAAAATCTACTGTCATTCCATAGAATAAAAAAGGCCGCCTACATCATTACATTATCCTTTTCAGTTTCACAAAACAATTTCACAATACTGTATCTCCTGTAGCTATAGTTTTTTAATGCCTTTACGTTTATACTTAATTATAAACTCAGTAATGAAATAGGAGTATTATTTATTATTTATCTCAAAATGTCAACTGGTTAGACTTTACCCACAAATTATCTGGAGGCATTAAATTATATACCTTCATAGGTAGTCAACAGACACTTGGTATTGCCTGCAGTATGTTTACAAGCTAATTTGTTTACTGAATATTGTCTACTCGTTTACATTTCTGCTTTTTTCAAAAAAGCAGATCCTCACTGAAGAAATATACTTAATATAAGGAATGTATAAAAGAAATCTTTTTAGTTTTAAAGACAAGCCTCAAATCAAAAGCAAAATAATTTCTCTGCTGAAATGTTATCAAATAACATTGACCATCAACATTTTACAGACTGAAGAAATAAATTACCCCGCAATACCATTAAAATGCATGATTTTCTTGTGTGTCAGGAATGCTGTGCAGTTTTGTCTGGATTCATTAAGGCGCTCACTGCATAAGTGCGTTGCCAACAGGGATGTGGGTGGCTGTAATGGCAGCCTGTAGGTTTGTATGGAAAACAAGTATGGCACAGTGAAAAAAATCCTTCTTTCACCCTACAGATACCTGTACGGAGAGCTTGGGAGGCATTTCCATAGGCTCATTGTCAAGTGAAAGTTAAAGCCCCCACTCACTGGGAAGCAAAGGTAAGTCTGAAAAACCGCATTGAAGAAAAAGGAGAGGGGGTGGGGGTGGGGATGAAATCACCTAGCATTGAAGCAGCCTAACCAAGTGACAGACACGTAGACAACTCTGATGCTGCCAGAACAACACTCTGCACAGCCCACCAGCAAGCAATTTGTCACTGCGACAAGAATATCCTCCGCAATTTGGCATCAGGGTCCTTGGACAGCCAACTGCGCCTGTACAGCACGAGACGTGCTATTCGGCAACGGGAAAGATGGGAACCAAGGTTCTCGTTATGTCCTAACGTGTTATTTTATGAAAAACATATCTTTTGTCATGATCAACACAGAGACAGAACAGTAGTAATTGATAATAATAACTGGGGACAAATAAGACAACAAATTGAGAAAAGTGTGTTCTTGTATGTTTTTGAGGTATCCTGCGTGTTGAGAAGATTTCAGGATGCTTGCTCTGTTTGTCTGGTATTTTATGGCACACTCCCACAGTGTTTCATAGAAATAATGAATCCATAGGTGCAAGAATGAACTGGGAAGATTTTCGGTAGTAAACCATTTGCTTTTAGCAGAACATACTCTTTGCTTTGTTTTAGAGTTTATGTGTTTGTGTGTTGTGTGTTGATTAATATGTCGCTACGTGCAAATCCTTTCTTACTGTCGGGATTTGAAATAAGACACAAAGAATTCAAGGTAAGTTGGGTTAATAAATGTGCAAAGGAAAGACCCTTACTCTTTACATTACTACTCTGGTAATCTATTATAAAAGTGCAGTAAAGGAGAGAAGCCAGGGGCATAGGATAAAGGTATCTGATAAATAACCAAGTAGTGTTCCCCTTGCCAATTACTTGGCATCTTACTTTGTAATTAATGCCACAGTAATGAAAAAAGTGGTAGGCACGAAGATTGGGCCTTTTGTGCATTCTATACAGAATCAAACACTCATAAAAATCTAGCTCAAAGCTAGCCTAGTTTGGCTCTCTCCACAATCAAAACTTGCTAGAGAATTAGAACAATCCCATAGGGTGTGTATGTGTGTGTGTGTGTGTGTGTGTGTGTGTGTGTGTGTTGCAGTGTATTATATAAGAGTGACATCAGGCAATTGTGGTACTGCTTTCTCTATCACACAGACAAGAGTGTCCTTCATTCCCCAGACGTGATAGAAACTTATACCCATTCTGCCAGTATCTCACATCATGGTATCTATTATGTGTTCACTAGTTGTCCTATGAAACACTTTAGCTAACTGCTACTTAAGTCGCTGTGAGAACTGCCCTGCAATGCCTGGTGCATTTCCCAGTAGCTTATGTATTTGCACTTTAGGGGAACTTTCAGGAAATACTAAAACTACTTAAAAAGTAAATAATAGTGAAAGTGACAACACTAATAGGCATTTTTTAAGAAGTAGGAAAGAATATAACTTAGGCAATTTGATATCATTTGAAATACAGTACAAATTTCAAAAATACCCTGTTAATATGACAATAATCCTAAAATATGAAAAAGGTATTTTTTTTTCTAGCTATACATATGAACCGGACGTTGAATGGTTTGGAGTTGGGGGCTTGATAAAAGAGATGTGTTTAACTGTGAAACTTAGAAATGGTATTAGGGGTGGAGTATGTTGAGTAGCTATGTACGCAGATGACTAAATGAAATGACCTTAGATTTATATCCTTCTAAGGGTAAGACACAAAAGGGAGAACAGAGGAATGTGAAAAGAGAACGTTCAAGGCTGGAGGGTACAAAATACAGTGGAGATCATAAAGAAAACTAACCCCTACTTTTCTAAGCTTTGCATGGGGTGTTTTCCTTGCAACTCCCATTAAAGTCAATGGGAATCATGCAGCTAAAACCCTGTGTAACTCTTTGACAATTTACTTCCTAGTGTCTGGAAAAGAGTACTACCTACTAAGGGCAATTTACTCATTTTAGTTTGTGCCTTCCATACAAAGATGAATTTGATAGCATATAGCAGGAGGAAAAGAGAGACTGCATTTAAGATTTTGTTACTGCAAAAGAAATCATCACTGAAAAATGTCACCTAAACTTTCACCTTGTTTAGCAACAACAATAAACAGAGAAAAGCAATCCAGTGAAAGAATATAAAAAGAAGTATGGACTTGATTACAAGAAAAAATGGTGATTGCTATATGAGGGTTTTTTTTTCCCATTTTAAATTCTCAAGCTCTGAACGCAATCGCAGGATAATAAGAATAGAGGACAATTCTTAAGACACCAAATTGAAGTTCTTGATTACTTGCTTTTTCCTATGCACCTCAAGTTGTACATATGTAAATATAGCAATGGTAGCCTTACAAAATCTTTAATAATAGAAGTACAGTGAAAGGGAGGGGGCTACCATAGCTTCTATTTATGGGTAGAAATATGGATAAAATGACAGATATTTATCCTGCTGTAAGCAATAACTAAATAAATGTATTGTATCCTCTATATAATATTATTTTTGAAAGCTATAGACTGTGCATGTTAAAAAGTACATGCTATTTATAATCTCTCTCATGAACTTGGAAACAGAAAACTAACACTGGCTTTCAAAGTCTTTATTTTTATTATAAGACTCTATATTTCTTTACTCTCAAGTGAAATGTCTATTTAGGTGCTTTACTGATATAATTCTTATAACTGTACAACCATATAATAAGCTTATGTGGGCTGAAGATACAGCTCTTGTGTTTTCTGAGTCCCTTCTCTGTGATTTGTTTTCTGACTTTTCCTTTGGAGGGTGAAGAAATAAGACACTACATGGCTCTGCTTTTTAGTGCGTGGATCAGAGACACATCTATGAACAGCTGCCTACGCAAGTTGATTACTGGGCAATATAATTTCTCAGTTTTTATGGGTAAATGAGTGCTTCTCGCCATGGACCTAGCTTGTGCATCAATTTAGGTAAGCATACTGCTGCAGCAGCCTTGAAACTATTGCTCTCTGATTGTACCAATTAGCAAATCCTGAACTTTACCACCAGGAAAAGACATAGCTCCACATTTATGAATGCCTGGCTTTTGAGAATTAGAGTAATTATGTCACCAAACGTACCACCGATTTTCAGATAGACATCTCAATAATTTTGTAAGAGTAAAAACCTTTCCAAAAGCACACTGATATTTTTATAACAGAAATAATACATAGGGATGAATACAGTGATTTGATATGTGAGAACATTTATGAGAGAGAGAGATACTTGAACAGAATTTAGATGTGTTTCTGGGCTGAATCTTTGATTATAAATTTCATGTTGGAGGGTTTTGACTGTGTGAGGACTTCTGAAATCTGATTTCCTTGGTGAAGGGAGTTGAGAATTCACAAAATAATAAAAAGCATGTGCTGTTATTAAAGTAGATTATGATACTATTATAAAATTGTAGACAGTGATAAATTTAAGGCATTATAAGTCTCTAAGTTGTAGTTTTAAAACTCACAGCTGGTTCTTACATCCCAGGCCATTCATCGTTTGTGACCAGATCACATATCCTTACACAAATACACATTAAAAGATTTCTGTTCACAAATTAAATCTGAATTGAATTTAACACACAAAGCTCTTTAGTTATCCATTAAGGTTTTGTTTTTCATTTTTTTTCTTCTTATAGTGTTTTTATAAACAGCCAGAATAAGTGAATATCAAAAATAAAAGTCAAGTATTACAATGGCAATGTCATTCACAATGTTACATTAACTTGTTTTCCTCCTATGTTATTATGACAGTGTTTTGTTTGGGGCAAGACACTGAATAATCATTAATGCTTTTCATGGAATCCTAGATGTATAGGATTATATGTTCTAGATTTCTCATTTTACGAATTGTCTTTGCCAGGAGCTGAATGAATGAGGTACTTTAACTCAAAATTAATCTCTGTTTACTTAAGGCTGGTTTTGCTAGAAATTTACTATAAATCGATGTTTTAAAGCACCGATGTGTAAGACAAATTTCAGTATTCACTTTTCTTCATATCTCCTTCCACATAGTTAAATTATTATGACTTTGAACTGACATCTATGCAGTGATTTTGTAGTATGTAGGTGGGAAAGACATACAGAAATAATATATTTCCCCTTGCAATAACTCAAAATCATGCATTTAGTTTGCAGAGCACACACACACACACACACACACACACACACACTGCATTTCTTTTAGATCAAAAAGCACAATTGTATATATTTGCCCTGAAACATTTCCCCAGTCCCGGGAATGGTGTTTCATGAACTGATTTTATCACCTGTACAAGAGAATTATACAAATATTCTCACTAAGAAACCAAATAAATAAGTGTATAGTCAAAGTAATGATTGGTTATATTCATAAGGATGAGTTTGTTTACATTATCTTCCTTACTAGGACCACATTTGTATCCCTATTTATCTTCATTTCTTCAAACATGGCACTTGAATGGCCTTCTATAACTAAAGTCTTTTTGGAAAGCTTAAGTGGGAGGAAGATAATTTTGGGGTAAGAGCAACGGTACTGTCAACACTATTGATTCTCTGGCCCCAAAGATCTGTGGGATTGTTCATTGTTCATATGGTAAATTTCTGATGCTCCACTTCAAAGATTTGAGGCCTGAACTCTTTGCTACGCCTAAGAGAAGGAAGCCACTATATAATAGGTTGAATAGTCTGGAGCAAAAGGTCACCCAATATTACATGTGCTTGTTTGGGACCAAAGCATGGGAAAGAAATCCTCCCAAGCAGTGTTAACTTACCTGCCCTTGAATTGGAGTGTGTGTGTGTGTGTGTGTGTGTGTGTGTGTGTGTGTGTAGCTTTAAGGGGATTCAAGCACAGGTATTGAAAAAGGAAGAGGACTTTTAAGGTGAAATGAGATCTGGAAATGTTTCAAAGATGCCCTAAAGCAGACAGGAGAAAATCTATTTCCAAGAGTAAGAACCTTGAGGCTTAAAAGTGAGGGTGCAGAATGAAAAACATTTTTTTTTACAGGTCTAAAGTATGTAATGAAGTAAGGCAATGGTTCAGGTGAAATGCAACATAATTTTCATAATTATTTAAGTGTGAAAGGCAAATAATTAGGTTCACTCATGGTCTTTCAAGTGACAGTGTTGGACGATGCAAAAACTCAGAAAATATTTGTCTGATTTTTCAGTATCATGCTGTATAAATCTGAGCAAATCATTTAAACTGTTCAGGGCCTGCATGGGTACAAAATGAACAGGATTCTAGCACTGTTAGCATAAGAAGGAATGCGGGATTTGTGATTATTTCTGATGCCGATGTCTTCATTGTTGTTTAAACTCTTATGCTTTGAAAGGGTATATTCTATTTACTGTGATAGTGTCACTCAGTTACTCATTTGTTCAAAGATATTTACTGAGTATTGACTAAATGCATGGCTATTCTTGCTATCAGAGTCCACTAAGGTAAAGTTCCAAATCTTTAAAATACTCAAGTCTGCTGAATGAAGCAATAAACCAAAACTAACCACACAATATCATAAGGGTTCTGATAAATGCACACCAACATTTCTATGGGAAGTCAGAAGAGGAGCTTCTGGTTTTGCCTCAGAGAGACTGGAAGGCTTCATAGGGGAGGTGATCACTCAATTAGATTGATGGTAAAAATGGGGTCACTTCAGTTTCTTGCCAATAGAGCAAAGACTGCCACGGGCTTTAAAGCATTCTTTTTTGTGTGTGGCTTTAAAAACTATTGTGAAGTTCTTCTTCTGCCAATTTGTTTTGATATTGGGCTTTCTTTGTTGTCTTCTTTTATGTTACATGGGAATGAAAGGGGAAACCAGTGACTACTAACGTGATTCATCCAGACTAGCTACCTATTCAATACCTCCACTTTTTGAATGATGTGTATGTATGCATGTGTATGTGTGCTCATGTATGATAAAGCAAACATAAGTGAGTATGACTAGGAGACTTCCATGTTATCTAAGTAAGATGTAGATAATAGGAATGGTGCTGAATGGTGCTGGCATAACAACAAACTCAAATAGGGAAACCTACACTAAAATTGTATTAAATATTTGATGGGATTCTAGGGCTTTCTAAGAACAACTGATGAAATATATATATATATATATATATATATATATATATATATATAGAGAGAGAGAGAGAGAGAGAGCTATATACATGTATAGAGCTATATATGCTTTTTTCCTTTTTATTATAGAATAGAAAGGATTGTGTTAGAAGGATTCTCTTTATCGCAGGTGTGAAAAAGAAGCAGATAGCAGGAGGGCTTGGGACACAGAAAATATTTGAAACAAAATTAGAATTTAATGACCTAGGCCAGTGTTCCTCAAACTATAATGTGCATTAGAACCACCTGCAGAACTTGTTAAAGTACAGTAGGCCTGGGGTTGGACTGATGAATTTTCATTTTTACAAACTCACAGGTGAGGCTGATGCTGCTGGTGGAGGATCACACTTGGAGAACCTCTAATCTAGACCAGTGCTTCTCAAATTTAATCTGTATATGAATCTCCTGGGGATCTTGTCAAACTGAAGATACTGATTTAGTAGGTCTGGGGTGCTTAGGAAAATCTGCATTTTGAACAAGCTCAAAGGTGATGCTGATGCTGCTGGTGTGCAGATCACAGTGTGAGAAGCAAGGCCTTTGGTGATTTCCTACATTAGGACTCCAAGTCATAGGACATGGCCTGATGATTTCAGAAAATAATAAGATCAACTAACAATTTTAAGTTCATTTTCTAAGCAAATAAGATCATATCCTTACCCATAATAATAAAAAATTAAAGTTTCTTCTTATATATCATGTGAATAATATTTCCACCCCACTGAGAGAAATATTTCCTGAGCTACTGTTCCCTGCATAAAATACCTGCCCTAGTTACTGTGAAAGTTAGGGGAAATATAGGTTTCTTCTTTCAAGTAGCTTCTATAACTACCTTGGCTGTATATTAAATGCATTGTATTTCTCCGGTTGTGATAAATTGTGGATGAGTATAGAAGGTAAAAATGGTTTGGTCTAATATGTCCAAAAGAAAATATTAGAAATACTACTATTCAAGTTCTGTTATATAGCCACCCTCCTTATTTAAAATTTTTGTTTAGTTAGACAAGGTCTATTTATATAAAGCAAAGGTTGAACAAAATCTAGTGAAATGAGCTGGACAATTTGCTTCTTTTTGATGAGATAACAGTCCCTGATGGGTTATATGGATGTGGGTGTGAAAGAGCCTTACTGTTAGGTATTGGCTGTCTTCAACCCACATTTTCTCAGTAATTGATAATTCTTCATTCCCTCTCTTCTGTGGAGCCCTTTTAAAAAGTATAGGAGTGAAATAATGATAGTATATTAAGGGATTTTAATTATAAATTTCCAAGAGAATATTCAAATAAAAATACAAGGAATAGCATCTGTAGTATATACTTTGGCCAACTCTGAGTGAGTTTAGGCACCCTAGGGATGCATACATTTCTAGTCTCCTTATGCCCCTCCAATTCACAAATTTTTAAATGATTTGATAGTGTTAGATTCAATGACTCAACACAGTTTGAATAAATTTCTCAATTCTCAGTTTATTTTTTTGGTCTACTTGATCAAATATGGGTAACTGATTGTAATAATGCAAATACCCAAACCCTCAGCCAAATAAATGTAAATATACTTAAAGTATTAATATAATTTTTAACATTTATTTGTCTGGGGTATGTGATTTTTGTGTTATCATTTCTGAGGCTAAACTATTATCTTTACAACAATAATAGATATTTCAATAATTTGTCTTTCTACTCCTTCTTCCCATTTTCCAAGTAAATTAATTTTGATCCACTCACCAAATTGGACTATTCCAAGGAAAATTTTTACTTGCAGGGTATTTGACTTCTTAAAATACTACCCTTACATCTTAATATCTAACCAAATGAAATAGCAAACAATATAATTTTAAAATGTAGATGTTTGGGCTAGTAGAGCAGTGGTTTTTAACCTTTCTGGAAATATCTCTTTACAGAAAATGCTCATAAGTACACACAAAGAAATTTTACATACAAAGTAGTGCATATTTACTGGCCTTTTGAAGGAAAATTAACCACTTTGATCTTGATAATTGAGGTGAAGTTAACAAAAATGCCATCTTTTTTCTCCTTTCTTACAGAGACATTGAAACCAGATGGATCAATAGACTGTTTTTCTAAATACATCATTTTGTTTTTATTGCGTAAACCTTGCCTTACAAATAAGCCTTTATACTGATTTGTAACATGGAAGCAAGTGGACATCTGGCTTCTGTGAAAAATATGATTCACTCATTTGCATTTTTAAATTCCATTCATTCCATTTTTAAATTGTTCACTTGTCCTCTTTGCTCTTTCTAAAAGCAACTCTTCTTAGCTCTCTTCAATTTTAAATATCTACAGAGTTTATGTTAGTTATAGTTCAGAACCTCATCTCTTTAAAATTTTTAAATGGAAGTCAATATTCAAAGTCTACAGCATGTGTAAACCCACAATATCTAGGTAAGTGGGAAGTTAATTGAAACCAGTAAGGAATTTGGGTGACAAAAATCAGTTTGCTCATAGTATTTTATATTGGTTTTGGAAGGCTTTGACATATCTTTAATAGGCCATTTAAAAAATTTCAGGACCAAAATACTAATAAAAACATTTATTCTTCAGGTTGGTTGTATTTCTTCAAAAAATATTTTGGGTACTAAAGGGTATTTTTATCACTAATGATGTGCTGTAAGCAAATTCTGGGAAGAAAGAGGATAATGCTAATAAAATATTGTTTGCAACAATAGGTTTTGTGAGCAAAAATGGAAAGTATAAGGATTTGAAACCTGCAATATTTATTCATTAAGTACTAGACCTTCCTCTTTATATAAAGTGACAAATCCAGACTCTAATGATTTCCACAATGTTGCAATGAAATCTCATAATAACCAAAAGCAGAATAACCCAAGTTCCATTCCAATTTTAGATAAAACTTCTCATGAGCATTTTATTCTTCATCTTAAATAATCAGCCTCTATGGAATCCCAGCATTTCAAAATGATAGGGCTGAATATTTAAATAGTTAATCTCTTTGCATATTGCATATTTCCCTCTAACTGACTAGTAATGTCCTGGAAAAATGTGAATGTGTGTGTGACTGTATGTGTGTGTGTGTGTGTGTGCGTGCATGTGCAAATGAAAAGGTTTTCCTTCAGTTGAGTGGAATAGCTGATGGGTCTAAGACTAGATAGTGGACATGGATAATCAGGATAGACAAAGATGAGAGATGGAGAGAAGTTAGTCCATTGTGGTCTTTGGCTGTGAATTGTGGACTTGATTTTAAAAGGATAGCAAAAGATACTGCTTGTCTAACAACTTCAACCACATGTGTTTTACAGAGATTTACTTAGGGAGCATAAAGAATGAACATTACAGAGGTAGAATGTTGAAACTGGAATCAAGAGGACTGGGTAGCTGAAGTTATCAAGTTCTGAGCTTTTGTGCCATCATTTATAATTCATGTTTTATTACTGGTGTTCTTTGCTAATAACATTGTGCAGTTGAGAACATTTTTTAAGAGCATGCTGGTTTTGAAAATAGAAGTGAATTTGGTTAAATTTCCCTGCCTTGATTTCATGACAACTACCACATTGAACTAAGTCATATTCCCGTTTAGGGTTTAGTGCCTATAATTGGAGGAAATAGATGCTTGGTTTAATTATTAGGTCCACAGAACTGTTAGAGAAGGAGAGCACTAACAACGAGAAGTGGATCCCTAAAGGAGCCTGATACATAACAAATAGATGAACATGATTCTGGTGAGGTAAGGCAAATTGGTCCCATAAATCATATCATAAATAACTCTCCTGTTTTGCAGAGGATGAGATGTACTGTCATCAGGACACCCACTAGATCTTTCAAGGCGTTGTTACTACTTTCATATATATTACATGGAAGTTTAATATGGATGTTACAATCTTCAGTTCCTTTAAGAACAAGAAACAGTCTTCCTCTCTCTCCCACTGAGGCCACTGTCAGAATTCAGGATCAGGAGACACATTCTCTCCCTAAAAGGAAATTTAGCTGCCCTCTTGGTGGGAGAGAGTAAAGGTATGTAAGGTGTTGAATGCTGATTTAGCATGTCAGTCAGGCTGTCCATCTGATAGAATAGAAAGAATTGCAGAAGCTTTGAAAAAACAGGTGTGGAGAGAAATGTGTACAGCCGTCCAGAGAATTTTGTGTCTGGAACAAATGTTCATGGATTTCTCCACTGAAGGTGATATTAGAAGCTAGTTTCTGAAACATGACTAGAGGAGTCTGTGTCTGGTAGACTAGGTCAAAGGAGAAATTGGATATTTGAGTTGGCAGGTCACAAAACAAGTGCTGAATCAATCAGTTGTCCTCTTTTAGTAAAATCCCAGATGGATTTTGGCTGTGTTTTTGATTCATTCTGCCTCACTTGTTAGAGGGGATAATGTGAGTTATGTTAGAGGGGATAATGTGAGTTATGTCCTACTCACTTGTGAGTTATGTAGCCACAATACAATAAGATAATTATTTCTCAATACATTGTATTTTAGGGGAAAAGTACAAGCATGTGAAAATCTAAGATATAAGCATTCTAAAGTGCCTTATAGTGTCTTTCATTTGGAGTTATTGTTACAGAGGTATTTATAATCAGAAGTCCTTAACTTGTGTTTGCCATTAGTAAAACTGAAGACGAATTGAAGTCTTCACAAAGCCAGTATAAAACCCATAGCTCCAAAACAATTTATTGATATTACATGTCAGTAAAGAACATGAAAAGGCAAAGCTAAAATATTTCTTCTGAATCCTGTTTTTCTCTTATTTTATTCCAGTGTAATTAACATACAGTGTTATATTCATTTCAGGTATACAATATCGTGATTCAACAATTCTATATATGGAATGTATTTATATTCTATAAATTCTATATGTTACTCAATACTCATTGAGATAAGTGTACTCATAATCCTCTTCACCTATTATACCCATCCCCCACCCCTACTTGCCTTCTGGTAACCATCAATTTGTTTGTTACAGTCCAGTCTGCCTTTTGGTTTGTCTCATTTTTCTTTTTTTCATTTGTTTTGTTTCTTAAATTCCACATATAAGTAAAGTCATATGGTATTTCTCTTTCTCTAATTTTATTTAGCATTTACCTTCTAGATCCGTCCATGTTCTTGCAAATGGAAAAATTTCATTCTTTTTTATGGCCAAGTAATATTCCATTCTATCTATCTATCTATCTATCTATCTATCTATCTATCTATCTATTTATCATCTATCTATCATCTATCTACCTACCATCAGCATCATCTATCACATATTGCTTATGCATTCATCTATTGATAGACACTTGGGCTGCTTCCATAATTTGGCTGTTGTAAATAATGCTGCAATAAACATAGGGGTACATATATCTTTCTGAATTAGTGTTTTTTAACCTTTGGTAAATACCCAGTAGTGGACTTACTGTATCATATGATAATTCTATTTTTAATTTTTTGAGAAACCTCCATACTGTTTTACACCAGTTTGCATTCCCACCAACAGAGCAAGAGGGTTTTTTTCCTCCATATTTTTGCCAAAACTTGTTGTTTCTTGTGTTTTTTATTTTAGCCATTTTGACAGGTGTGAGGTGATAGCTCATTGTGTTTTGATTTGCATTTCTGTGATTATTAGTGATGTTTAGCATCTTTTCATGTGTCTGTTGGCCATCTGTATATCTTCTTTGGAGAAATGTCTTCTGAAGCCTATTTTCATTACTATGTAATTATTTCTTTTGTGTCCAGTAAACTTTTCAATGAAGTAAAACACATATTCAAAAATGCACAGATTTGAATGTACATATTATTGAATATTTGAACAAATTCAATACATCCATGTAATCCTCAGTGATTTAAAGGAATAGAACAATATTGGCATATAGGAAATTCCCCTTTGTCCCATCTTGTCACTACCCCCCAAAAGAAATCACTATCTTAATTCTTATTTGCTCTGATTGATTTTATGTTGTAGACCTTTTTATAAGTAATAACATATAGTATGTACTTTGTTATATCCATGCTATAAACCAAGATTGTGTAATTGCAGTTCTTTTATTTCATAGCTGTAGAGCATTTCAATGCATGAATATACCAAAAATCATTTATTCCTACTTTTGATGGACACAGTCATTTTTAATTTCTGACTTCTATTGATCTTCTCATTTGTATTTTGAATATGTAAGTATGCTTTTCTGCTAAATATATACCAATGAGTGGAAATACCAAGTAAGATATGTTCAGCTGTGGTAGACTTGACCAAACAGTTTTCCGAAGTGATTGTGTCATTTCATGCTTATACCAGCATATACCAGCAGTGTATGATGTGCTTCCAGAGTTTGGTGTTATACTTTTTTTTTTTTTTTTTTTTAGCCATTTTGGTGGCTATGTAGTAGTATGTTATTGAAGTTTTAATTTGTTCTCTTTTGGTAACTGATAAGTTTTGGTCACTTTCCCTGTGTTTATTGGTCATGGGATATTCTCTTTTATGAAGTATGGGTTGCCCAGTTTTCTTTTGGGTTTTCTATCTTTTTTTTCTATCTTTTGATAGTTTTGTAGTACTTGGTATATTCTGCGTATCTGTCCTTTGTGAGATAAAAGCTTTTAAACCATATTTTTTTCTAGTATATAATTTGCCCTTTTCACTTCCTTACTGATGACTTTGGATTAATATAATCTTTTAATTTTAATGTAGCCTTTTCTTTTATGATGAGCACATTTTGTCTCGTGTTACAGATGTTGTCTTTACTCCAAGGATGTAACAGTATCCTCCTATTTGGGGAGAAACTATATATTTACCTTTTATTTTTGTATCTATGGATCAACTGTATTGATTTTTGTGTATGCTATAGTATAGGAATCAGTTATAATTTTTTTCCTTATGTATATTCAATTCACCTAGTGTCATTTATTGAAAAGATGCTTCTTTCTTTCTTTCTTTCTTTCTTTCTTTCTTTCTTTCTTTCTTTCTTTCTTTCCTTTTTTTTTAAATTACAGATTTATTTATTCATGATAGACACACAGATAGAGGCAGAGAGACACAGGCAGAGGGAGAAACAGGCTCCCTGTGGGGAACCCAGTGCAGAACTTGATCCCAGATCCCTGGGATCATGCCGTGAGCCAAAGGCAGATGTTCATCCACTAAGCCACTAAGGCATCCTGAAAAGACGCTCCTTTCAATTTTGTAGTTCAGTGTCACCTTTTTCATAAAGCAAGTGACTATGTGTATGTGTGATTGTCATTAGGTTCTTTTTCTAAGTTTCCTTGTGCACTATGCTGTCTTAATTATACTTTCTATTAAATCTTGATTTCTAGTAATGTTTATATCCTTTGATTTTTGTTCTTTTTCAGGACAATGTTGTTATTCTTATCCCTTTGCATTTAAAATTATCTTGCTAATTTCCACATTACAAAATGTTTGCTAGAAATTTGATTGGGAGAAGTGCTATGCTTTCAACACTGTACTCTGTTCATAAACATGGTAAAATCCTTTCATTTATAGTTTTAATAGTCTTATTTAATTTCTCTCAGTATTTCAGAGTTTTATGGGTAGAAGTCTTATATGTGTTTTGTTAGATTTTTTACTTTGGCCTTTGCTTTTTTTGGATGATATTGCAAATTATATGTATATTTTTAGAATTTCACTTTGTAATTGTTAGTGGTCTATATAAATATAGACCAATATATATTTATGTTGATTATTTTTCCAGTTCCTTTGCTTAATTCTAATGGTATATAAATTCTAATGGTTTTACTATAAATTCAAATGGTTTTACTATAGAAGACTTTGGATTTTATAAATATACAGTTATGTTATCTGTAAATAATGTTATGTTTCTCTGTAATTTCTAAGTCTTATACGCCTTATTTCTTTTTCTTCCTTATTATTTTGACTAGATGTTGAACAGAAGAGGTACTAATGGACATCTTTGGTTCTTTCTATACAGGTACCTATCAATGGGTTAAAGAAGTTTTAGTCTATTCTTAAAAGTGTACCGGTCAATTTCCTAATACATATGGATTTTTCACTTATCTTTGTAAAAAAAATTGTTTTCTAATCTAATAGCAATGAGGTCAGAGAATATGCCATGATTTCAATTCTCTGAAATTTATCGAATATATACCAAGATTGATAAAATGTGGTGTATTTTGGTGTACATTCCGCACGTGCTTGAAAGAATGTATATTCTATCACATTTGAGGATGGTGTTCTTTTTTTTTTTAAGATTTTATTTGTTTGAGAAAGAGAGTGGAGGGGGGAGGAGCAGAGGGAGAGGGATAAGAAGACTCTGTGCTGAATGTAGAGCCCAATGTGAGCTTGATCCCAGGACCCTGAGATTATGACCTGACCTGAAACCGAGTCAGATGGTTAACCAACTGAGGCACCCAGGCACCCCAAGGACAGGGTTCTAAATAAGTAAGTTAGGGCAAAAGTATTTATTTTCTTGCTAAATTCTTCTATATTCTTATTGTTATTTTGTGTATTTATTGTATTATTACTAAGAGAGGTATTAAAATCTTCCAATATGATTTTTGATTTGTGCCTTTTCTATTTCTGTCCATCTTATTTTGCTTTGTATATTTTAAAGCAAAGTCATCAGATGTATATAAATTTAAATTGCTATATTTTCCAGATGTATTAACTCTTATCATTAGAAAATATCCCTTTTATCTCTAACAAGATTAATTATCTGCACGTCTACCTTGTTTTATTTTAGTATGGCTATACTAGTCTTCTTTTGCTTAGTATTTGCAGGATATGTTTTCTGGCCTTTACTTTCAAGTTCTTCATGAATTTAGGTTTTTTTTTAATAGCATATAGCTAGACTTTTTTTTGAATCATCATATATATTTGTTTTACATTTTACTTAATGTAATTGCTGATATATTTAATTTTATATTTACTATCATACTACTTATTTCTTGCTTACTACATAATTTTCATTTTACTTTACCTTCTTTTCTTATTTTGCACTAACCACTCAAATATTTTCAGCAATCCATGTCCCTTTCCCTGAACTCTTGGCTAGTTTGGTAATTATGCTTATTTTTTATTGATTACCCTAGAGATTATAACTCACATCCTTATTATATGGCTATCTATTTTAAATTTATACTTTTACTATTTCTCAGACAAGCAAGGTACATGGAACACTTTATCTCCATGTACCCATTTCTTGACTTTTGTATTATTGCTGTCAAACATTTCTATTCTAACTATATTTTAAACTATAAAATATATCATTTCTTTTCATAGTTTTAATATCCATTTTGATGTATAAACATACTTTTATTTTCCACTGTTCTTTATTCTTCTCTGCATTTCTCTGTTTGCTTCTGGATTCATTTTCATTCTGCTGCAAGAAATCTTTTACTATGTAATGTAACTCTACTGCTATGGATAATCTTAGTTTTTTTATTTTTAGTTCATCTTCACTTTTTGAAGGATATCTCATCTGGGTATAAAATTCTAATTTAGTGGGTTTTTTTTTCTTTCAGCACTTTAATGATATTTCATTATCTTCTGGTTTCCATTGTTTTTTTTTCTTTTTTCACTTCTTTGAAAGTAATGGCTTTTTCACCCATTGGGGATATTAAACTCTTTATCTATGGTCTTCACCTGTTTTTTGATGAAGAAACTCAGTGTGGTTTTCTTTGTGTAATTTTTTGGAAGTTCATAAGACACTATATTTACACTTGCAGTTTTTCTTCAACATTGGAAAATCCTTGGTAATAATCCCTTTAAACTACATTTACCACATTCTCCCTATCCACTTTTCAAGGACTCAAATTGCATATATGTTCGACCTTTTAAAACACAGCTCACATGTATCTTATGCTCTTATCTGTACTTTCTGTTCATTTTATCCTCCATGCTTCAATCTAGATATTTTCTAATGATCTATCTTCCAGCTCTGTTAACCTTCTTTGAGCTCTTTCCAAACCATTGTTAAGCCTATATTTTGAAATCTAAATTTAAGTTACTATAATTTTTAGATCTAGATCTAATTTTTCAATCTAGAATTTTTATTTGGTGCTTTTGATATGTCCTGGTTGTATGGTAAGTTTCTTTGGCTTGTTTAATTTCTTGAATATATTGATGTGTTTATCTTAAATTCCATGTCTCATAATTCTAATGTTTGTGTCACCTCTGGGTCTGTCCTATTGTGTAGTTGTTGTTTTGATAATTTTTCTTTAATATAGCTGTAACTTTTTATCCTAGAATCCTAGACATTGTATTTGATTGTAGGAACTGATTTCTGTATGTCATTCCAGAGAAGATTTACCACATCTTCTAGCAGGTAAAAAAAGGACAGAAAATATCAAACAAATGATGAATTGAGCTGACTGAAGGTTGATTTTCTAACCTTGTAATGGTTAGTTATCCTCTCATTTATCTCTTTTCAACAGTACAGCCTCAAGGGTTTTAGCCGAGAGGCTTCCCAGAGCCATGAAAATGCTAATACTCTGTCCTGCTTTATATTTGCTTTCTGCTTAGCTTCTTAGTGTAATGATCAATGTTGCTTTATAGGTAACTTCTGTGAAGAGGAGAGATTCTTCCTTTTTTGGAAACGCTAGTGTCCTCAAATTCCTGCTTGTTTAGCACAAAACTTTAGTTTTTGCCTTTTCATCAGGTAGCAGCTGACCTCTACATGCTTTGTCATCTCCCTGCCCTAAGCCAAGTATTGCCATATGCTACAAAGGAAAATAAATATTGAAAAAAATTTGATTTGTTTTATTAAGTTCCTTTTTCTCCAAAGGTTTGCCGCTCAAATCCTGGATGTTCCATCAATTCTCCAATATCTATAAGCTTACATCTTTGTATGTTATTCAGCTTTTCTTAATTGTCCTCAGTAAGATCCTTGATTTACTATAAGCTGCTCTAAAAACATACGTTTTTAAAAAGATTTATTTATTTACTTGAGAGATTCTCTCTCAGGTGGGAGGGGCAGGGAGGAGGAAGAGAGAATCTCACGCATACTCCATGCTGAGCATGAAGCTCCATGTGGGGCTTAATACCATGACCCTGACATTATGATCTGAGCTGAAACCAAGAGTCAGAGGTCCAACCGACTGTGCCACCCAGGCTCCTCTTCTGTATATATTTTTTAGAAGTAATTGGATTAGCAAAGATTGAGTGATATTTTACATATTAACAATTTGTTTTAAAATAAATTATTCAACATCCTGTATCACTCCTTATTAAAAGGAGCTCCACTAACTTTTTGAGCATCCTTTCTTGAGTATGTTTATTATGAATCTGAATTCAGATAACTTTCCATTATGATTTTAAAAATTTGTGCTATATACTTTATTTTATTTTTTTAAAGATTCATCTATTTATTTCAGAGAGAGAGTAAGCAAGGGGAGGGGCAGAAGGAGACAGGAAGCTCGAGCAGATTCCCAGATTCACTGCTGAGCATGGAGACTGCCCTAGACTTGATCCCAGAATCCTGAGATCATGTCCTGAGCTGAAATTAAGAGTCAGCCACTTACCCAATTGAGCCACCCAGTTGTCCCAATGTTGTACACTTTAGAAGCCTCATTGTGTTTTCAAATATTAATCATACAGAATTTTCATATGTGGTACTGTATTTATAAAGTGATAACAAAATAGGAGGAAAATATCCCTCAGGGCATCATAATAGTTGGTTTTTGAGGGACAAGTATATATAGGTCTTTTAAAATTATCAATAATTAAGTTCTCTTGAAAGAACCTCAAGAAATCTATTCAGTAATATAATGAACACTGAATATGTTAGAATGGATTTTGATTTTCATAGCTTTAAGTTAGTTAAAAATTGATTTAGTAAGAATCATAGCTTTCAATTAGTTAAGAATTAATGTAAGAAGCCTCACTTCATTTGAGGTTTATAAACCCTTACTCAAGAACCATCATTAGGAAAACCCTGTTACATGAAAGATTTTTGGAACTGCTATGTTTAGCTCTTGTTTCCCTTTCGACATTGCATGATCACTGCTTGCACCAAAGGTGCATCACACATGTTCTATCAAGACCATGACTGGTCTTTCTTTGTATCTTAGTATTTGCATTTTCAGGGAGGATTAATTCCAGTTTTTCTTCCCATTCTCCCATGTAGTTTTAACCTGACCTAGATCTCATCTATTTAATAACAGTACTATCAAATAGTTGATCTGATAAACTGATATATAATAATAAAATAAATGTTTCAAGTGGCAAGCTTTAAACATCTCAGTCAGAATATTTTATTATAACAGCTCTTGAATAAAATAACCTTAATAGTACTGTTATTGTACATTTTCAAAGACAAAAAACATTGCTTTCTTTTCAGTAACCATTTGCATGAGTTTTTAAACCACAGCTTCATGGTTATAAACATATAGATTTGAATAAGTTCTAAACAATTTTCCCTCAAACCAATTCAAACCTTAACAACTGTCATAGTAATTAAGATATTCTTTTGCTTTGAAACTTTTCTTTCAACCAAGGTAGCATCTGGTTTTCTTTATTTTGACAATTGCAGTTTTCCAGTTTCAGGACTTTTTTTACATTATCCTTCAAATTAAGGTTGCATAGTGTCTGCCAGTTTTCATGGTTTGCAAGTATAATACCCATTGGATGTTTTTATTGGAAATTACAGATTTTTGTTTTATACACTAAGTTTTTAGGAGAAATATAATTTGTAAATCCATGAAAGAATGAATCCATTTTCATTCAGATCTCTAAATTATTTTATTGCCTCTGTTCTGCAAAGATACACTTGTCTCAAGGGAGTTCAAGGAGGCATTAGAAAACAAAAGGTATATGTGTTGCCACTTGTATATAAAAACAGTTTTGTATAGATACTTTACATGAATCAGGAAAAAGCATGAAAAAGAAAAAAGAAATATTACATTGCTCATGGCCTTTATCCTCAAACTTTACTGTCTTAATATTAAAAGACTTATTTTCAGATTACTCCTTTTATAGAAATTATCAACAGTATACCAGTATCACTGTGATTACATTATTATTCTCTTGTATATATCATTAAACACCTTACTACTTAATTATGGTCTCTAAATGATGTTAATATAAAAATGTTGTGACTTCAAAACATTGAAAATTCCTGGTCTAGCTGTTATAACACCATGTCCACAAGATATAGCTATATGCCTGTTTTATACTGCACTTATGTTTAAATTTAATGCCAACATTTCATTGCTAAGAAACATGTTAAATGAGGATGGAGATGCCATATTTATTGAAGGGCACATCTACATTGGCAGGTGTTTTCTGAATTAAACATTTGTTTCAGATAATATTTTATTCAGGAGCATCTTATCAGCCAAAATGTTTTCTCTCTTTTTTTTTCAAGTTTTGAAAATTCCAGTTTCCTCACCCCATATTCTAAGCTGGAAATGTTTGGGAAGAAATATTCTTTTCCTTTGGTCCCAACTGCTCCAAAACTCTCATTTCCTCAGTGAAAATCTTCAGTCCAGGGCTGGTATTCACACAGAATATTTCAGCTCTTCAGACATTGAACTTTATTTTCCAAATGCTTTTCTTTAAAAATAGGCTTTTAGATCGGAGGTTTTCATTTGGAAATAGTCAAAAGACTATGTAAGTGTGCAGGTGAAGGTGAAGGGACTAGAAAAGGAACATTTAGAATATGACACTTGTCTAAGACAATTTTCCTACTACGCTCAGAAAGATGAGTGATTGAGGTTCTTTAAGACATTGCTGACAATGTCTGGAATTAATACATTTAATTCTAAATCTGTGCAATTTGACCTTAATTTTGGTGAACAAAAGTTACACTTTGCACTAATTTGCATTGCTGCTACTTTCATTTTAAATTGGAATTTTTTATCACCATCCATCTGTAAGATACCTCCTGTTACTAATTTCTGACGTGGATTCCCTCATTAATATGAGATTCACAATTGCATAGATTAAGTTATCTGATCATATCTGGCTCATCCCATGTTGTATCATTCTGTTCCTATATTTGATAGATAGTGATTTAACTGTGACAATGTTAGTATATAAAGATAATGAGTCAGATACTAATATTGGAAGAGTAAAATTTTAATATATCTGTTGACATATTATTTTACAGGATTTAAAATTTTATTAGGTTCAGTTTTCTTTCTTAGTCATTTTAATAGAGTAGAAAACATAAATCTCACATTTTGTAGTATTATAATAAAGATTTATATTTAAATAGTGTTAAAATGAGAACTTAAATGGTTTCTAATTAAATATTATGCACATGTGAGTAAGAGTTTCTTTTTCTTTTCTTTTTATGAGTAATCATTTTGAAAGTGCTTTAAGCAAAAGAAATTTGTTTCTTGTAACAACCTTCACAAGTACATGAGACAATATAGAATATATTGTTTTTAATAACATTTGAAAGTCAGAAGTTTGAGTTAGTGAGAGAGTAAGGATGTACTGCTCACAGAAACTCTTAATATCCTTAATTGGTTGTTTAAATCAGGAACATAGAAACAAAATTTCTCACCAAAACACATGAGTGCAGTGAACTGAAGATTCTTTAAGATCTGGACTTAATAGCTTTGTAAAGTATTGATAGAGATGTCAAGTATCTTCTTCATAATCTCAGATTTAACTCTACCTGAATTAGCCAATGCTAATTCAGTCTACTGAATTAGCAGTTTCCTGAGTTACTTGGAAATTTTCAGCATCTGTTTCTTTATTTGAGCTTCTCTATTAAAAATTTTATCTTTAATATATGATAATTTCCTGAAAGATTAAAAAGAACTCTTACTGCTCTTTGGTTTCAGTGATTATGATAAGCTCTATATAAGCTTGTGCATTTTTAATCTCTATCTTCCCTCTTACTTGGTCCTTATTACCTATGATTGGGGCTACTCTTTCCCCAACCCGCTCAGTGTTTAGACCTGTGGAGAAACATGCCCTTTTACTAGTGCTTCCTAGAAATTATGTGTCTATTTTATCTTCTAGAAAATAAAGATGATGCTACTCATCTTTCTGTCTGAGTGGTCAGACACTAAAGGAAATAATCTTTATGAAGGTGCCGAGACCAGTGCCTTGTACATAGAAGGTGCTATTACATTTTGAATCTTTTACCATCTCTTGTCTTCTTGCTAAACCTCTTTTCACATGATGAGAATTGCTGATGCCCTGGCTAAGGAGATCTTTGGAAGCCAGTAGATATTTCGTGTTCATAGTAAGTGGAGCCTGCCTACCCGATTAGACACTTCTCTGTTGCTTACTGGACCTTGAACTCCTCTGTTAACCTTCTATGTAGATTTCTTGCCATTAGACTTAATTGAGACTTGAAGCCTAAACTATTAGAAGCTGTAATCTATTCCTAATGGCATACCAAGTGCAGAAAAGAATTGAAAAACTCAATAAAAGAATCCTAGAGTGAGAACCAGGGTGACCACTGAGATTATGATGGAAAAATGGAAAGAACTCTGGCTGAGTGGTCAGAGACCCTTTCTCTTTCCTAGTTTTAAGTGTGACATGATAGCAGGCTACTTTAACTTTAAAAAAATGGCATGACCAGAATCTGTGAGCTCCTGGAAAAGGAGATTTACTTAAGATTATCTAATCCAATGTCCCCTACAAATTAATGTTTTATAAATCTCATTCTAGAAGACACTGGACAGCTTCAGTGAGAAAGCTAGCTTTAAGAACATGACAATCCTGTATCTTAACTAGCCATTCTGAGAGGAATATATATCATCAAACCTTCATATTTTCTATCAAATCCATTTCACTATAAAAGGTGTCATTTACAAAGGCCTTTCTGGCTTATTTAGTGTCACAAAATGACATTAATCATTGTTGGAAGCTAAAAACAAGCAAGAGTGAAGGCATCCTGTTATCATAGAACATCTATATCTTTTTACCTAATTTTAGAATATGAGCTGTGTCATTACAAAAAGCTTATTACCAATTCCTACATCTTAACAGAGTTTCTTTTCTCTTTGTGGATTAAAGGTAATTTCTTATCAGCCAATATTAAGTTAGTTGAATCCTAATTAACTCCTATGGCATGTCTTCCATTTGTAATACGTGGTGCAGGAATGCCTGGTGTACCTCTCCCACTTTTGTGGCTGTTTTGGAACCCTTGGAACAGAAAGCAGAGGTTCATAAAGGTTAAGGACCATACCCTTTGGCCCATGATGTGTTGAAGAACCTAGGGGGTAAATTCATGTTCCGGCACATGGGTAGAGGCAGAGAGACTGAAGGGATTCCTGACCTTTCTCTGCCAAAACACAGCATGGGCCCCTTTGCCCTCTCAGTGTCCCAATTCCTCATGTGACAAATGAGGTATGACTAAAGCCCAGCATTTCTCCAGTCCTTTCACGTTCTAATCATCCAAAGAACTCTTCAGTTAGTTAATAATTCCTTTTCATCGTAGTAGAGCCGTAGAGCATAATTTCGATCACAGTTATGCAAAGCTAAGTGAAGCAGAGTTAATTCATAGGCATTTCATATTTTCTATGTCAAATAGTTTTGTAGATGAAAATAAGCCCTGGGATAGTTGTCACAGACATATTAGCATGGGGGTATGTGTGATGCCCAGATTAGGAAGGAACAAACAAGGACAGAAAAAAAAGTAAAAAAAAAGAAAAATTGGAGAAGAATGTGAAGGAAGGTGACTGTGGCCTGACCAAGGGTTTTGTAGAAGGGGAGCTATAATTCACATTTGTGATGGAAGGAGATTATGCAAAGTGTTGAGCTGAAGGAATGTGTAAAGTGTGTATAGTGATGAAAGGTGGAAGTTTGGTTTGAAAGTATCTGGTGGGAATAGGTAATGGTCAGGGCATGTTTTCAGTCTAAGTAACAGAAAAGTAGGTAAGTGTAGTAGTTTTTGCTATTTCTGACCTGCAAGGATGAATGGTGTAGGTGTGCCAAGTAATGGAAAAGTAGGTTTAGGTTCCATTTTGAATTTAAGAGGGGTTATCTAAATAAATACTGCATTATTGCACCAGAAAGCTTCAGTAAACAAATAAATACCTTATTCTTTTTATAATGCTTGATTGTTAAATATTAAACTTGATATTTGGATTAGCAAGACTGTCAAAATGTTCTCTTCCTTATCTTTGAAGCAATTAAGCATAGTGTGAGAGCATGTCCTATTTTCAAGGGTAGCTTTTTGATCAATACTACAGAAATACTAAACATATAGGAAAAACATATATAATTTGTTGATATACAAGTCAGAGAATTATACTAATGGTTTTAATTTGTATTCTGCCCTAGTCTTCTATTTTACAGGCAGAAAATTTTTGCTTTCTTTAATTGCACAAGCAATTAGGCATTTTCACTCTCAAAATTAAGAGAAAATGGCTAATTGCGTATGCAATATCTGTGCCCACTCCTAACGGTGGCTACAAACAATCCTGCTACCAAAATGAAAGCCAGGGATAGAAAGCCGGCCCCGAGTCATTGCCCTTTTTGAAGCTTGGAACATGGTTTGCTCATAACTTCAGTGGCTTTGAAAGTTCTGTTTTTTGACAGATGTAAGTGTTAGCCTGCAGGGCTCCTTACGATCTGAAGTATAAATTATTATCATTTAAATAAAGTGGAAATGGTGACAAATTCTGAACAATTTTATTATAAGAATATTATATTTGAAAATTTTCTCTGTAGTATTTTAGACCAATCATGTTGGAAATTTAATATGAGTGCCTGATTTTTAAAGTTAGATTTTCTGCTCACCCAGAATTTGTCTCTAGTCATTTCACGCCTTTTCAAATGACACCCAAATATTTACGGCCCCCAAAGCACCATAGGAGTTCCACTAAATATAGTACATTCACAAAAATTTCTGTAGAAGTGAACAAAGGATGAGTTAGTGTCGTACCATTTAAAATGTCTATTCCATTTGTATACTACCGAGTTTAGGTTGCTTTTCCCTCCTTAAAATATGTAAAATATGTTTTCTCTGTTCAATGTCTATCTTTCAAAGTAAGAGTTTGGGAGAAACAGTGTCTATTTGCTACTGAATATTTCCATTCAATGTCTCCCAATAAGAGGTAAAGACTTTTAAGACCCTTACGCAAGTTGAACAGCCTCTGTGCAGTAATCAAACCTCGCTATTTTTAAAAATCATTAATAACAGCTGTTAAAAACAAACATCCGTGAGATTAAATTTTGCTGTAACCACATACCAAAAATCCCTCCTTTTGCTAAATCTATTTAGAAGTCCACAGGAGTAGCTAAGCACAGCCAACTAACTCTTAATTCTACTTTACTCCCTTAGTCTGATATTCTAGCCATTATTTTTGTTGTTTTTCAAAAAATCTAACTACCCTTGCACTTATGTCATAAAAATTCTGCCTTTTTTTCTCTTTTTTAATATTTGTATTCAAGACAAACAACAGGAGGTTGAAATCAGGCCATTTAAAAGAAACATCTGCTGACATTTATTCATATGCTACATGTTCCACTTTCATCATTGAATGTAATGATAAACACACATTCCAGTCAATAATGGCAATTCCCAGCCAAGCTTTACAAATGGTCTCTTTAACACCTAAATTGACAGCTCGGGAGATTTTGAGATAGAAGCTAAATATGGTACATTTGGACACTGTTTGCCTAAGTCTAGGATGTCTTGAAGTCTTTAATAAGCAGACATACATTATAAAATAGAAGAAAGTCTTGACTGTGCAGGTATTGGAGCAGTTGAGTTTGACACTTTTTGAGCAGATTAAAAGCAGAGAAAAAAGAAAAACGTTAAAAAACAAATGGCCCTTTGGAAGAGTAAAGTAAAATAAAGCTCTGGCCCACACTATATGGAGCATAGTTTCATCGAGGAGAGAAAACTAATTGCATCTCATTTAAATTATAGATCTTAATTGTGGATGCTAACTAAGTTAAATATTTATTTTGCTTCCCAAGTTAATTGAAATAAACTCTTCTCTGAGTTTCAATTATTATAAGAACGTTTTGATAAAATCTTAAATGTGTTCTATTTATTGCTTACGGTGGGTAATTATGTCAGCTTTTAATATGCTAAGGATTTATGTCAAGACTATGCCATAGGTTTTGATATATATTCCTAATTTTTCCTCAGAAAGGGATGTCTCACAGCCAAGTGAATTAACAGCGCTCAGGGTAACCATTAGAGATCTCATGGTAGAATTGAAATTAGCTTGAATCACCACTGTGAAGACATATAAATACACGCTCCTCTGAGACATTAAGGTTCCCATTTTACGTGGATCTTTAATGCATATCCCTTTCCATTTTAGTTCAGATTGATTAACCTTATAACTGCATCATAGACTGTGTTCCAGCCAAGCAGAAAATCACAGCTTTACCCAACTCCATCATGTGTGAAGAGTTTTTCTTTTCAAAACTCTGCCGTTACTGTGGTTTAAAACAGGTCACTCGCTGCTTAACTAAAAAGAAGCTAGACATTTAACAAACTATCTATGAAACATAATGAGAGGTTTGTAGCTATCTCATACGATGGCATCCAAAGAACAAGTCACACCAATCTGTAGTACTCCGATTAATGGTATTTTTCTCTGAAATCAGCTCAGTTTAGGAGACAGCTTGAAATTGTTTTTTGTTTTTTTATTTTGTTTCTCTATGCAGGACAAATGGAGCTAAATTTGGAATGTCATATTACGATGTTTTCATCTGCTTCCAAGGCATGTTGAGCCAAGTAGCCAGACAAATCTTAACACCTTATTATTGTTTTATGCAGGGAAATAAAAAATTCACAAGATGAATTTACAGTTCTGAGGCATGTGCTGTGCATGGTGGGTGGGGACAGGTCACAAGGACTTCCCAGGCAGCGAAGCGTGATAGAGGTCTGCGTCGAAACCCTGGTTTTTCGAGTCAGCATTTAGATGAAGAGTGAGTATATTTTAGAAAAACCTTAACACCATAATGTTCTTTTTCATAATGTCACCGCTCTTAGGAATCTATTGAAACTAGTTCAAGGAAATTTTTCTCCAACCACCCACTTTCACATATTCACATCTTTACCCTACTGTAAAATTATGATGGTAAACCAATTTGTTAAAGCTTTTGGGCAGAAGTTAGAGGAATCAGTTGATTTCTAAGGAGATTCTGTCCTAAAAGCTTTTTAAACATGGATGTTTGGCAGGAGTGTAACCCAGACCTGCAGCAACTACACTTGAGCAGAGCGTACTTGTTGGTGAAAGGGAGAGGAAGTAATATGTGCTCTTTCCCAGGCCCCCAAAGCCAGAGTGGAGCAAAGATGGGACGCCAAATAAATCTGCCAGTGATTACGCTAAAGGAAATTATGATCTTGTTATAGAAACCATTAAAGGAAAACCAGAGTTGGTATGTAAATATTGTTGCATCATTATACCACTGAAAAAAACAACCTAGTGCAACATTAGTATGTTATGCAATTAACAAAATGAAAAATGAGCTGCTTGAATTTAAAGCTTTTAATGTTTTTCAAACAGATAATAAGCATTTTCGACACCACTGTAAAGCATAATAGAAAAGGTCTCCCTCAAAGAGTAACATGTTTCATCAATACTTACTATGCATTAAAGAGCTTATACACATTCCCATACCTCTATTATTTATTATTTTCTAATTCATCAAACAGCAATAATGTATAAGCTAAAGCAGGATAAAGATGGAAGGCTTGTGAGAAGATCAGGAAGTGATTTTGGTAGATTTTTAGAAATTATTGGCCTACACGTGTTCTCCTGATTGTTTTCTCAAAATCAGAAAAATAGCTAAAATAGCCAATTGTGTGGGGGCAAAAACCCCATTGTGAAGTGTAGTATAAAATATTTTAAATGTAGTAGTAGTTTTAAAATATTAATGTAATCCTTCAGAGCCTTAGAATTATAAAATATAATTAACATTCAATCTATTATTCAGAGTTCTTATTGATTCCTAAAAACCAACAATGATTTTCTATACTCGGTTACTCTGGTAGAACCTAAAAAATACTTCAGCAGAATATTTTGATTGAAAGTAAGAAAATAAGAGCTTCTTTAAAATATGCCATAAAACATTCTTACCCACTCTAGTATGCAGATACTGTGCAAATAATATAATATATGAATTATAACCATACTATTCATTTTACTATGCTACTATTTATAGCTGAACAAAAAAATCGCAATTATTTACTGTTTGGAAGTCAAAGAATTGCTCAATCAGAACAGTTTTATAAAAATGAACTTACATTACCAAAGGAAGCTATTTTACTTTGCAGATGATGAGTGATTTCAGTATCAAATTCAGAATAGTAAGGAAAAATTCATATGGGGACAATGCAACTTCCATAATTTCTAAATGGATATAATTTACTGTAGGCACTAGAAATTTAATATGTTCTCTAAAGATTTCTTTAATTTAGTTGTTGCTAATTTATTCACACTAATACAGAAAAAAATACTGCAAAATTTTTCATAACAAAAAAACTGTGCATATCTCTGTGTTTTAGCTGGCATGTGGTTCTACACAGATGGTTTGGGGCTTTCTTTGCTGCAAAACAGATGGGCTCACACTGTCCCTTACCAATCAAAAGAGAACTTGAAAATATAGGAATATCTTTACCTACATTGCGTCCTTTAATTCAAGAAATTAAAATGCCTAAAAGTATAAATAACTGCCTATGGAAAATAATTTTTGAAATGGGATGTCATATGTTGAAATTATACAGTAACCCAGTTCATGTTTAATGCAAAAATATAAAAAGTTTGGCTTGTACTTGATACTGTTTGTAACATATAACTATTAACTGAAGAAATTTACAACTATGGAATGACTGTTATCATGTGTTCACCTTGCCTAAAAAACACTGCTGTTTTAAAACTTGCAGTGGAGTTCAGCATATTTCAATTCAAAGTGATCATTTCAGGAAGCATCATACGTTAAACCAAGTTAGCAAACATACATGGGTTTGGTTCACTTTTAACTGACATACATTTGCAACCAAAATTAATGTAAAAACAAAGCTCTGAATCTGAATGCTTTAAGTAATACTTTAATTATTCACAAGAGAAACGATACAGTCTTTTGTTCATTGAATTAAAATTATGGTCTGCCTTCATTTTTAAGATTTCTGTTGAAGTGTGGAAGTATTAAATTCAGGACTATTAAAAGCACTGTCCTTGTTTTGTATAGACCAGTAAATTGTGCAAAGTAACATGGCGTGGCACACTTTTAGATCATCACCACCACTGTAGGCTCAAAAGCTTAGAATATAGTGTTGCTTGTAGGGAGGGTTCTTGCTACTTTTATCTCGAATATACAAATAAAATGTCAACATGTGATGCTGCGACCAATTTTTGCTATTTTGTAAATATACATTCCAGCAATGAGTAACTTTGCCGAGCAGAGTCAGGGCTAACAGTTAGCTTTTAGAGGCTGGTGTTTGTCTCTTTGTGGCATTATCCATAAAGTCCAGTTTAGCTGTCTGGTCTACCTTTATTTACCTAGGATAAGTGGTTTTGGAGCACCGTGTACTCCATATTTTACTTCTCTCCGACACTATATATTGCACAACCTATTCCAGGAAGGGAAAAGTGATGAAGTTCTAATGCTTAACTATAAGAAAAAATCTAGAATCCTTTACTATATATCTATAACTCTATACCATCTATATCTATATCTGTATAAACACATATATATACATACATATATTTACATGTATATTAGCAACTATACATATAACTATATATAACCATATCTCTCTCTTCATATATATATGTGTATTTATATATATATACATATACATATATGTGTGTGTTTATATAGATCTTCATTCCTTGAAATATTTTACTGAGGAATACAGAAAGACTTTTTTCCTACATATAAGTAGCATATCTTAAATTGGTTTCTTTTTTTAATGCTCAGATTCTGAAAAGAAACAGTATTTTTTCTTTTGTCTGTGTGATTCAAAATAACAGCTTTGCTTGTATTTTTTCAATTACATGAAAACCAGTATCTTTCATAGATCTGTGATGAAAGGTTTTTCCAGGCTAGTAAATGTAAATAAAACTGTAAAATAAATATATTTAAGAAAAGAAACTGTTCTCAAGCACTCCTAAATACTTTGGCAGCATCTACATAAACAAACAATTGATACAGTAATTACAAATACATTTTATCCGTTTTGTAAAATCAGTTTTTAAAGATATCCTTGAGCCTAAAGCTAGATCAAATTACTGTGGTTGAAGGAAGTAACACTGCACTCTTAAAAATATTGCATACTTCAGCTTTTTGATAATTCAGAGTCTTTTTGTTGTTGTTGTTTTGTTTTGCATTAGTAAACTTTGCTGGAATAGTTTTTCAGTGAAGTAAGAGTTTTGAAGTTCTCGAATTTAACGTTCAGTTAATAGATATTAAACTCACGAAAGAATCAAGAAGCATAATCAATCAGCAAAATTTAAGCTTTGCAGCATCTTTAAGAAAAATATCTGAATTACTGGGGTATTCTGACTACTGAGGAGGATTAATATAGCCCAAGATTAAAAAAAAAAAAAGCCCAAAAAGAGGCTGAACATTTTATGGCTTCTTCTTGAACTCCATTGAGATAGAGGATGCATCTGCACAACTTGATGCTGGAGAATTTAGATTGTACCATCAATCACTACTGCATTATTTGGCTCTTCAATAACCATCTCCAAATGGGTCTGATATACCCAAAGCATAAGAAATATTCACGCCTATTTCATAGAAAGAATAGTACATAATTTCTTTGTCAATTTTAAAAATGATTTGCTAATTATGTCTTGAGGTTCAATTTTGTCAAGGCACATTGACCTGAACAGAAGCTTAAGATCCTTTACTTGACTTTTGTCAAAACTCAGCTTTAAAATCGTATCACAAATAAATACTTGTTATATTAGGAACCAAGAGTTAGCAACTCCCACTCATTTTTCTTCAACTATTAATATCTAAAAAAAGTATGAAAATGCAAAAGAAGGCATTACTGTTATTTATCTTGTTACTGTTTCCAATTATCTGCAGCCCCTCCCTGTGACAGAATTATGTTATTCATTGCACCATTGACACCAGGCTTGGCCACGGGACTTTCTTTTTCCAATGGCCTGTTAGCCAAAGTGATTTACACCATACCTAAGCAGAAGCTTTCATAACTATTGTATGATTCTGCCTTTACTCTTTCCTCAATGCAGTAGATAAGGATTGTTCTTCCTGTACGAATCCTAGAATGTAGAAGATTTGGGGGCAGAGTCATAGCTGGTTCCCAACTGACTTCTAACATGAGGAAGAAATAAACCCTTGTTTTGTGAACTCTTGAGATTTAGAATTTATCCATTACTACAGTAAAACTTACAATAAACTAATAAGGAAATTTCCAGAAGATACTGCATCTTTTCATTTTTATTACATAAAAGGAACTCTGCTTATAATGTGGAGGACTGATAGGCATGGAGAAGTCTGGAGTCCAGTCTGGAGTCACGAATGTTAGTGAGAGGATACCAAGAAGAATAAGCTTACATACCTGCTTACTTACCTGCTTACATACCAAGTAACTGACAGTTTAGTGGGAGAAAGAAATGTGTAAATTGTTTCCAAGCTGATGTTCAGCTCTGAGTAGTGGGAGTTGAGGGATCATGTAAGGCTGTGTGCAGAAGGTGAGTATAAGGAAGAAGAAAAGGTAAATGAGAAGTATAGTTAGTGATACTGTAATAGCATTGAATAGTGACGATGGCAGCTACTTTTATGAGCATAGCATAATGTATAGATTTATTGAATCACTATGCTGTACACCTGAAACTAATGTAACATTGCATATCAACTCTACTTCAATAAAAAATAAGTGTAGTTTTATGCTAAGCAAAAAAAGGACATAATAAAAACAGGGGGTAAAATACGTGATCAATAATACGCAGTCTGAATATCGAAAACATTTTTAGATGAACTGTTTTAGAACATCACAAAATTTCTTAGCCCCTTCCACTTAGAAGTATCACAAAATTGCTCTGCAATCAAAAATAATTCTCTTTCAGGTGTTCCAGAAAGCCAGAATAATGTAGTTTCTATTAGCCAAACTGTCTGAGAGTGATGTTTTGAAAAATAAATACATAAAGTAACACTTGTAAATTATGAGACAATTAAAAAAGTAAACCGAATATTGAGTGAAACCTACTCAGGAATGATCATAAACAATACCCAATTGTTTCCTGACTGATTTGATAGATCACCGAGTTATCTGAATTTAGTTCTTTGCTTTCTTTACAATTAAAGATGTAGTTTTATTTGGTGTTTCCTGAACTGCACATGCCTTCCTCAGGTTTTAAAAATTTACTTTTTAGTTAATATTTATTGATTGATTTTTAAAATACCCTAAGTATTCAAAGTAGAGAATTTGGAAAGTATAGACAAGCCCCATTCCCCCTTGAATTCCTTCACCAAAAAAAAGAAAAAGAAGACTCCAAAAATTATCACCCAATGGTAACTTTAAACATTTTGGTGATTTTTAAAAATATATATGTCTTATATAAAGTATGTTTATCTAATACAAAAAAATCTTATAATACTATTATTTTTATAACTTGATTTTTCTAGGTCACTAGCAATTTCTGTACCATTACATTTTAATCACTTTACATTGCTGTATAGAATTCCATTTATAGACTGAATTCATTTAATCTCATTTTGTATTCCTGTGTATCCAGGTTGTCTCCGCCTTCCCACTTTTTTCTATTCTAAACACTATAGTACCCACCTATCCTATATTTGAAAGCGTTTATGGTATTTTTCTCAAAACTTGGTATAGAAAATACATCTATTTTTCTCACTCAATAGTCTTATAAATAATCCTTTTCCAGGCAAAAAAGCTCTTGAGCTATAAACTGTGGACTTCATATGCTCGTAAAGAACGTTATATTAACCTATGGGACAGTTTTTGTTCCTTTATTCCTGGAAGCTATTCTGTTGCCTTGAGTATTTTCCTCCCAGTAATCTAAGAGCTGAGGTTGTCTGAAGAACAAATCAAGAAAACACAGTTGTACCCTGTTGCCTTATGCATGGATGTACACATCCTGGCAGTACTGTGCCAGATATTAGTCTAACCTTTCCTCCAAATACTATGACTTCTATCTCAGTGAAGCCAGTTGCCATGAGACGATTATTTCTTTCTACCTGGCAGGACTCAAGAGTAGCCATGTAACTTCCAGGCAGAAGTTTAAAAGCCAATATATGATTGTCTATGTCTTTTCGCCCCCCTTTGCCTTGAAACCAGGTCCAGATAGTGGCTCTTATCATGTGCATTTGGAACAGAGCCACAGCTACAATGGATAGAAAGCATGAGTGGGAAATAACTTTCTGTTGCTATAAGGAACTGACATTCTGTGTTCATTTGTTATGACACATGGCTTATTTTCCTGACCATACACCTGGAGAACAGCCTTGAATTCAGTGGGGTAAGATCTGAGAGGCAGTCTAGAGTGTTGGATGAAGCCAGTCTCCCTAGTCTGACAAACCGCTTTTGCTTCTTTTGAACCAAGTAATCTTGAAGACTTTGTGTAACTTTTCCACATTTTCTTATCCTCACAGGAACATGGAGATAACACCCACTCTCAAATAGTTGTTACGAAAAGTTTTTATTTTATTTTTACTCTACTAAGTATTTGATTTTTTTTAAATTGAAGTATAGTTGACACACAATGCTACACTAGTTTCAGGTGAACACCATTAATGGTTCGACAAGTCTATACATTATGCTCTGATCACCACAAGTGTAACTACCATCTAATTCCATACAAAGCTATTACAGTACTATTGACTATATTCTCTATCCTATACTTGATACTTTTAATCCCTGTGACTTATTCATTCCATAACTGCAAGCCTGTATTTCTCTCTCCCTGTCACCCATTTTCCCATCCCTCAGCCTCCTCCCCTCTGGCAACCATCAATTGGTTCTCTGTGTTTATGTGCCTGTTTTAGCTTTTTTGTTTGTTCTTTTGTTTTGTTTCTGATTTCAGATATAAGTGAAATCATATGGTATATGTGCTTACTCTGTTTCACTTATTTCACTTATCATATTTCCTCTAGGTCCATCCATGTAGTCTCAAATGGCAAGATCTCATTCTTTTTTATGGCTGAATCATAATCCATTATATATATCCCCCACATCTTCTTTATCCATTCATCTGTCAGTGGACCCCTGATTTGATTCCATATCCTGGTAATGCTATGGTAAATATGAGGGTGCATATATCTTTTCAAATTAGTGTTTTCAGGTTTTTTGGAGTTAATACCCTGTAGTGAGATTACTGGATTGTATGGTATTTCTTTTTTAAAAAAGATCTATTTACTTAAGAGCGGGGATAGAGGAAGGAGCAGAGGCACAGGAGAGAGAAACTCAAGCTGATTTCACTCAAAATGCAGAGCCCGACATGGGGCTGGATCTCATGACCCATGAGATCACAACTTGAGCTGAAACTAAGAATCAGACTCTTAACCAACTGTGCCACTGAGGTGTCCTATGGTATTTATATTTTTGATTTTTGATTTTTTGAGGAACCTCCATACTATTTTCCATAGTGGCTTTATCAATTTACATTTCTACCAATACTGTGATGAAGATTTCCTTTTATGCACATCCTCACCAGCATTTGTTATTTGTCTTTTTGATTCTAGCTATTCTGATGGTTGTGAAATGATGTTTCATTGTGGTTTTGATTTGCATTCCCCTAATGAGGAGTGTTGATGAGCATCTTGCCATGAATTTCTTGGTCATCTGTATATCTTCTTTGGAAAAATATCTCTCCAGGTCCTCTGCCATTTTTAAATTGGATTATTTGGGATTTGTGTGTTTGTGTGTGTGTTGAATTGTTTAAGTTCTTTATATGTTTTGGATATTAACCCTTTATTGGATATGTCATTTGCAAACATCTTCTCCCATCCAGTAGATTGTCTTTTTGTTTTGTTTATGTTTTCTCTCACTGTGCAAAAGCTTTTTACTTTGGTGTGGTCCTAATAGTTTATTTTTGTTTTGTTTCCCTCTCCCAAGGAAACATAGATAGAAAAAATATTGCTGAGACCCATTTCAAAGAAATTACTATGTTTTCTTCTAGGAGTTTGATGGTTTCAGGTCTCACATTTAGTTAGGTCTTTAATCTATTTGGAGTTTATTCTTGTGTATGGTGAAAGGAAGGGGTCCAGTTTCATTCTTTTGCATGTAACTGTCCCATTTTCCTAGCACCATTTATTAAAGACACTGTCTTTTCCCCACTGTAAATTTTTGCCCCCTTTGTTTTAGGTTAATTGACCGTGTAAGTAGGGGTTCATTTCTGGACTCCCTATTTTATTTCCTTGATCTATTTGTTGATTTTTGTGCCAGTACCATACTGCTTTAATTACTTAAGATGTGGTGTATCTTGATATATGGAATTGTTAATACCTCTAGCTTTGTTCTTTTTCAAGATTGTTTTGGTCTTTTGTGGTTCCATACAAATTTTAGGATGATTTGTTCTAGTTCTGTGAGACATTTTTTTGGTATTTGCCAGGGATTGCATTGAATCTGTAAATTGCTTTGAGTAGAATGGGCATTTTAATAATTCTTCCAATCCATGATCATGGAATATCTTTCCATTTGTTCATGCCATCTTTAATTTCTTTCATCAGTGTTTTATGGTTTTCAGAATACAAATCTTTCACCTCCATGGCTAAGTTTATTCCTAAGTATTTAATTCTTTTTGGTGCAATTGTAAGTGGAACTGTTTTCTTAACTTCACTTTCTGTGACTTCATTACTAGTATGTAGAAATCCAACAAATTTCTGTAATTAATTTCATATCTTACAATTTTACTGAATTCATTTATTATTTCTGATAGTAATTATGAAGATTGAACGAGATATCAAATGTAGTGTTTAAATTTTGATACTATGTAGAAAAATTTCAATATAGATGTCAGGTGTCATTTTTAAAGTGGTAATAGTGTTAGTGGCTTTAATCAGTTAAACTTGAGTTTTCAGTAAAAAAAATCCCCTGAATTGAAATCTTGATTCTTCCACTTACTATCTGTATGAATTTGGATACATTATCTAGGAAATGAGAATCAGAATGTCTAACATTGTATCTTTGGGGTAATGAAGTGTTTGTGTATGTAAGAAGCACATTGTATGGTACACTGGAAATACCCAATAAATGGTAGCTGTTATTAGGATTAAAAATCAATAGTGGCACCACTTAAAAGCCCTGAGATAATGGAAAAGTATTTCAATGGCCATATTTGATCTTCTTCTAGATCTCAATTTGTACTAGATTCTCAATTCGTTACATTTAGATTTACTGCTATGCGCCTAAGTTACCTTGATGGATCAAGTGATTGTATGCACAATTTCACATAGGATGGCCACAGAAACATCCATTGATCTGACCAAAAATCTTTTTGGAAAACTAAATAATGCTGAACTACATAAAAATATGCATCATACAAAATCTAATTGTCTACCTGGCCTAGTCAAAGAGGATTTCAAACATACTTTGAGATCAAAAAGATCATATAAAAATGGGATTGCCTGAATTACAGTCTTGATTTACCATAAGCAAATTCTATTAATGAGGGTAAGGATTTTTGAGAGTGTGTTTCCTAATTGATAAGTTTACTTTGTTATGGTTTATGGCCAGTGATGCAAGTAGGAGACACTGCACATTTGATTCTCAAATCCCTAAAGTCCTAAACAGATTTGTTTTTAAAATCATATTACTTTAGCTTAGTTTCCTCCTCAAATGCAGAACTGGGTAGAGGTTGTCAAGTACAAGTAACCTTTGAATGTGCTAATAGCTAGGACTTTATGTCTTATGACTCTGTGGTTCTTGAGGTTCTAAAGTAAACATGAAGCAAATGACAGCATCAGTCATCATCATCAACAACCAAAGAATCCCAACTGCCTGTCTTCTTTGTCATAGTGAATATTGTCCTTTGAGTATGAAAGTGGGAAAAATACAGTTACTTCCAACAACTATATTCATTTATTTAAATATTTTCTTTCTCTTTTCCATAGCATCCAGTATCTCTTCATTTTGTTCATTTGTCTTGAGTTTTTATAAAAGATTCCAAATTAATTTCAGAGAATTGCTTTCACGGAAACAGAACACAACTTAAATATAAAATATTCAAAATATAATTTAAGTAAATAGAATTTATTGTAACTTAAGTAAATTAATAGCTATAAATTAAGTTAAATATTATGAATTAAAATTTAAAATATAAATATAATTTATACAATAGTAATAGATATTCATAAAAATGTTAAAAATTGATAGAATGTAGTTTTTATTTCTTTTAATACTGTCAGGCCACAGGATTCTATTTTCATGACCTAGTTCATGGAAAAAGAGTCTAGTTCAGTATCTCAGTGTTTGCAAACATCCAGATGTTTGTTTTTATATAACTACTGCATACTTTTAATTTTTGCCATGTCAGTCATATTGGTAAAGGACATGAGCCCATTTATTTCTGTTTTGAGCTGTAAGGATAAGTGGAAATCAGGAGAAACACTGCAGACATTCCAGAACCATTGAGCAAGGAAAAGCTTGCAAATATGGTAATTTTATTGACCTGACAAGCAGCAGAGCTGCCTTAACATGACTCAGATTTTCCATGCAGGCAAGGGGCATTACTTCAGAATGTCTTCCTATTGTGGAGAAACACAGTGGTATCTATCAGAAGCATAGCAGCAAATATTTACTGCCCTACGGTACCAGCAGGTGAAAGGTGAAGCAACCAATACAAAAACTTAAAAGATGGTTATGGAGTGAGAACAGCATGATGACACTATGAAAGCCCCAAAGAATAGTGACATCTATGATGACTTGCAGATATACAATACAGTGCAGATATACAATACAGTGCAGAGGGAGTCGAGGTAGCAGGTTGAGAATATGAATGATCCTGGTACACAGTGAACTCGGAGAAGCAGTGGTTGGAAGTTTAAGGAAGGATTGTGGAGGGCTTTGAACATCAAGCCAACGAGTCTGGATTTTGTTCTGGAGACTGGGAACCCACAAATAGTTTGTAAGCAAGGGCTGACATAATAGTGTGTGCCATGGGAAGATTGATTACCTGAAAGCAATGTGAAAAAAGGGAAGTGTATGCAGAAGGGTTCCTGGTTTTCAGATGACAAGGTGCCATCAAGATACAGGGGCTTTTTTTTGTGGTGTTAGAAGAAATCTTATATTTCTAATTATTTTTCTTCTAAGCTGTAAAATATGCACATGTGGCAAAAATATAATCTTTAGCCTTAGGATTTTTAACTTTGTAACAAAGATTGGGGTCCGGACTGCAGATCTTTCCTTTATATTTTATTATTTTCCCCTGCAGTTAATAACATTCAACAAAAACATGAGTTATAGAATGACATAAAGGTCATAAAAGAAGAAACTACTGTGGTCTCGAAAGCCTTGCTCAGTCTCTGCTTTACCATGTAGAAAAAACAAAACAAACAAACCCCCAAATACTTTATCATGCAATCCCATAGTTACTTTACTAGTAATTATGAGATTTGTAAACTCAAAAATCATATAACTATGGAAATCATATAACTATGGAACTAATCATATAACTATGGAATCATATCACTATATTATTATGGGCTTTTTTTCTTTCTGAGGAAGACATATTTTGCTATTTCTCTTGAAAAATTGATACTAATATTCATTCATGTCTTTCTGTGGTATACACATTATTAATTATAAACAAGTGGAACCCAAATAAACAATGGGCATATTTTACAGAACTGCCCTCTACTTAATTTTGACACTCTTCACCCTAACAATATTGGTTGAATTCAGTAGATACGTAATATAATTTTCAGCGTCTCTAAATAGCATCAAGAAAATCAGAAACATTCTGAATCTTTAAGTAGATGACTACAATTACTATAATCTTTTTTATATCACCTCTCAGAACACATTTAAATTATAAATGCCATGGAGGAATTTCAAAGATATAAAATTTCAAATACAATTAAGGCAAGTGTCATTTTTTTTTCTATTTGTAACTTACCTTTCACAAAACCCCACAAAGAAACATTTTGTCAACTAATAATTTAATAAATTCGACTTATGATTTGAAGTGTTAAAACAAAGGATTTTTTTTTCAGTACAAGACATAGAAAAGAGTTTTCTGCTGTACTGTTTCAGAACTCTTATTCAGTAAAGAAATCTTATCTAATCCTGTTTCATCCTTTAAAACTGCCTACACACTAATCTCTAGGGACAAATTTAATACTTTGCAACAAAGAGAATATATCCCTTTTCAGGTTGAATAGAGGAATTGTTAGGACACCAGTGAGGTATGAATAACATTATAATGCTGCCATTTACTTGGCAAAAGAAAAAGAAAGTCTCTTATTGCAACCAAAGAAGAAGGCCTCTTCTTTGGGTTAAATTTTTTGACCCCTGGTATATCCCCAGACACCTATGTTACTGTGCTATTTGGGTCTTCTACCTCTTGCGAAGTAAACACTGAGCAAATCTAAGTAAACAGTTTGTTTTAGTTGAAGATAGAAAGACTCCATTTAATTGAGTTTTGATGATAGATGTGCTCCAAATGGTGCAAACAACTTTGACATGGTAAAATAATATTGTCTTATGGCATGTGTAACACTACATAAAGAATCTTAGCTTAGCACTTTCTGAGTTTACAACATTTAAGTGAGAAAATGACAAAAGAAAGCCAAACTGTCAGAAACAGAAAAACCTTGAACAATCCTAAAATACAGAGTATAATTCTCTTCTTTATTCATTTGATTTTGGGAATAATCTTTGCAACAGAAGGAAGGGAATGAGAAAACAGCTGAACTTTGTACTTGTGAAACTTTATTTTCCTGTAGTCCACTGCAACTAGCTGAAAATAACACCTCAACTAACACTTGAGCATTGATTATATGATATGGTTGTGTGTGAGTAGTTAAGGCAAATCAACATGCCAAGGAAAGTAACTCTGAGACAAATCTTTCACTACTATTTTGTTTTCTAAAGCATATTGTTATTAAAATCATGCATAGGATTTACAAATCATAATCTATGTCTTCAGTTTCTATATAAAATATATTGCTCATTTGACTTCTTTATCAGAAACCAACTTATTGTGAAATGGTAAAATGCAGGGTTAGATTATTATTAAACTCAAAGACTAACATTTTTATTCTCTTACCTTTGAAGTATAGATAATCCTTTGGTCAGCCTTGAGAAATATTTTATATAGTCTTACTAAACATCAATTATATATATATATATATTAATATATTCCTTAGAAACAAACTTTTTTGACATTCAGAAGAGTCACTTGATTTGATCTCAGTCACATAAATTATAACTAAAGTCATTTACATTGTGTTTTCGTATATGCACTACTTTGGATTTATGGGACCACCGTGGCCCCCTTTAAATGCAGGACAAAAATATCCTCTGGGAACAGATGTAAAATTTCATGCAATTGCAGAATCAGGAGTTGTTAGAAAAAGTATTTTGGAATAATTATAACCTATCACCCAAGATTTTCTGGATGTTCTCAAAGTTATACTACCAGTAATAAAGTCCCAATGTTTCAGTCCCTGCCCAACAAAATTAGAAAAGCAAAGGCGTCACCTATCCAATACTTGCGATATATGTTATAAACTTTGGATCCACTATTTCTCACCAACATGTTCTTAATTTCCTTTCTCTTTTGTATTTTCAACTTCCATCTTACACCTGATTCTTGGTTTTATGTGTCTAAATATTCTCACCTCTATCTTAAGAAGTAAAAACTCTTAAACAGACACTTTACAAAAAAATATGCATAGCCAAAAACCCATGAAAAATGCTTAAATTTATTAGATATTAGGGAATTGCAAATTTAAGCCTCAGCTAAAAGCTCACTCTAGATTACTGAAATTTAAGGAGACTGAAAATACCAACTGCTAGAAAGAATGTGGAAAAACTGAAACTTTCATAAACCACTAGTAGGAAACTAGAATGATACAAGCACTTTGGAAAACAGTTTGACATTTTCTTAAAAGTGAAACATACACTGGCCTATGACCCAGTAGTCTTAGAAAAATGATAAGACTTATTCAGAAAAAAAATATTTATTCAGAAATGACAAATAAAAATGTTCATCAGCAGATGAGGAGGTAGACGATATATGGTTTATCAGTACAATGGAATACTACTTAACAACAACAACAAAACCCAACAAAGTGATGATAAGCAAAATAACTGGACAAATCTCAAGAATGTTATATTGAATAAAAGAAGCCAGACCAAAAAGAGAACATACTGAATGCTTCTATTCATATAAAATTCTAGAACAAGCAAAATGAAGTGATGGTGACAGAAATTAGCATAGTGATTTTCTTGGAGGATTGATCTGAAAGGGACACCAGGGAATTTTCTGGGGTGATGGAAATGTTCTATACCTTGAGTGAGGTTATAGTAACATAGGTGTACAGTTTTTCAAAACTATTTGAGCTCTACATTTAAAATTTGTATATTTTCTGGTAGATAAATTATAGCTCAGGTGGCAATTAGAATCCTGTTTGATTCCATATGTCAGCCTGATAAAACCCAGCTCTTTAACAGCCAAACTCTAGAACAAGTTATTTCCATTTGTACTCTCCACTTCCTTACCTTCTGCTCAGCTTTAAACTCAATCATTGACTACAGCAAGGTCCTCTCCCCATACGCTATTCCTCCCATAAGGTCCCCTACTGTATGGTATTCCCCCTATCCAAAATTCTCTTTCCCTGGATTTAACCTGGCCAATGCCTACTCATTCTTTAGGTGTCAGCCTAAGTATCACCATCTCCTAACTCTCTAGACCACGTTGAATGCTGTGGTTATATTTTCCCATAATATTACCTACTTTCATAATATAGCTTTAATCAACTCTTCATATAACTGCTTGCTTAACTTATCTCTCTTTACACTGAGCCATATACCCTGGGCAGGGATGTTTATTTTGCTCACTTCTGCAAAGTGTTTAGTGCATGGTATCTGAAAAGCTATTTGTCAAATGAAGAAGGAAGGAAGGGAGGAAGGGAGGAAGGGAGGGAGGAAGGAAGGAAGGAAGGAAGGAAGGAAGGAAGGAAGGAAGGAAGGAAGGAAGGAAGGAAGAAAACATCCCCTTTACCTTTCATATATCTGTTCTACCACTCCTCCTTTGACTTCTTACAAATTCTTTTTCCATAATGCCGGTTTGAGCCCTCAACATCTCTTCCCTAGGCTTTTAAAATAAATTCCTAATAGATCACTTTGCCTTTGGTCTCTTTCTAACCTAGCATTCATATTGCTATGAGAAGCATGCCACTAAAAATGCCCATTAAAGCAAGTCATTTTCTCTCTCAGCAAAATTTAATTATTAGATAAATTAAATTATTCCTTCAGAATCAGTCTTTCTATTTCCATGCCAAAGACTCCTAGACACTTTTTTTCTATTCATTTCTATCTTCCCTTTACCCTTTGCCCACTCGTAATTGGTCTCTGATTCCAGGGCCTTTCCTCTCTACTCTTTCTTCCATAGACTTATCAGTATTAACTCTTCTTAAATGTGATCATATTTCTTTTTGGTTTAAAAACCTTTATTGGCATGCTATTATCTATAGAATAACATTTGTAATTTCTTACTGGGGAGCACGAGACTCTCTGCAATGCAGTTTAAAAAACAAAACAAAACATTTGCACATGCAGTTTCTTATTTTACTAGAAAGCCTATTTTTCCATTCTTCAACTTAAAACATTCAGTGAAATATCACACCATTAGTGGTCTCATCCAAATCCCTAGAAATGTCTAATTTTCCTTCTTGTTGTCTGTGCTACCCCATGGTTTAGTTCATGTTTCTGCAATAACACTTCCATGCTGTATAGTGATTTTTTTCTTCTTTTCATGTTTTTTTCCCTTGTTAAGACTATGAATCCTTGAGGGTAACAACAATATTATTTTTATTCCATGCATAGGATAGAGAGATGAATAATAAATATCTCTTAAATTAATGCATTAATGAATGATGAATCCATACCATTTTGGAATGCACTTGGCCTTTTCACATGCTGTGCTTTCGTTCTCTTTTGTTGTTTCCTCAGCCTGGGTTTCCTTCCGTCCAGGTCTGTGATTAGTGAAAACTTAAACCTCTTAAAGTTCTGGTTCACCTAAGAACCACTTTTATGTGGTTCTTATGTGACACTCTACTTTCTTGATTAAGTATTAATTACGCCTCCTGTAAATTCCTTTGGTTGCCGTTGCTTGGTTATCCATTATTTAACTTAATAAACGTAATATTGTAAACTACCTACATGGCAGGCAATATATATGCTATTGAGCTTACATTAGAGAATGTGAGCTTTGGGTTACCAATGAGAAGTTCACTATCTGATGGAAAGAAATATTTGTAAAAATATAGATAAAATTCAGTCTTTTAAATGCTATGATCAAGATAAGAATAAAATGGTAGAATATCAGAGAGGTTGGAGGAATTAATTTGACATGATTCATAGGCAGTGATTCATAGAGTGGTAGAGATTTGAGCTGGTACTTGAAAAAGGCATAGGAGTTTGACAGACAAATAGTTAGTTGTAAAGATATTCCAAGCAGAAGAAACAACCTTTGTAAATGCACAGATTTATGAAAAAGAACTCTGGCAACTGATTCAACCCCTTTCAACCTTCAGCAATGATCTCCTAAACTCCTTGTCCCTGCATATACTTAAACTCCAGCTAACAACTTAACTAACTTTCAGCAATAGACTCTAGTCAACTTCTCCAATGACTAACTAAACCTTGGAATAGTGAAAACTCTAAAGTTCTTAATTCTAATATTTTCTTCTTGTATTTCTAATTCTCCTACTTCTTTTACCACACTTATTTTCTGTACATATGATCTTATGACTCTTTAATTCATACTACCTTTCTTGAGGGTATACTCTTCTTCTATCATTTTCTGTAAGAAAGATATGTTCAAGGAGTGGCTTCAAGATTTGGAAACATAGTAACCAGATGACTTAACAAATGTTATTGTAAAAATTTGAACATTGTAAAGTTTTGTTTTGGAGCTTTTCTGTTGCTATAGTTAGGTGCATCCAAAGGTGGCTACAGATATAAAACACGATATTTTGTAGTAGTTACTTGAGTAGAATCCTGTATTCTGAGCAACCTGGGTGGCTCAGTGGTTTAGCGCTGCCTTTGGCCCAGGGCGTGATCCTGGAGACCAGGGATCGAGTCCTACATCGGGCTCCCTGCATGGAGCCTGCTTCTCCCTCGGCCTGTGTCTCTGCCTCTCTCTCTCTCTCTCTGTGTGTCTCATGAATAAATAATTAAAATCTAAAAAAAAAAAAAAAAAAAAGAACCCTGTATTACTAAAAGGGTGTCCCTACAGCCTGACTAGCTAAGGAATAACCAGAAAATAGTTTCAGAGTACAGTTAAGACTTCTTTAGGCTCCGTCCCTTGGACAATAATTCATTAATAATGAATTAATAATTCATTCTGAATTAAGAATGAGTGTAAGATAAAATAGTCCTTTATTTAACTGGATCACGACTCAATTTCAACTCTGCAACACAATGTTATGTGTTTAGATACATGATGTGTATATATTTCTTTAATTAACTTTAACTTTTGTTACTTACATGAAATCAGGAAAACTACTGAAATAAAACATTAAAGGTGATACCTTCAATATTTTAAATAGTGCTTTATTTTAATACAGATTGTATTTAAAACAGTATTTGGCAGAGATGATGTCTTGGAGTGAGCTAGGATTCAGAGTGAGGAAATCTGGATTCAGAGCCTCGATTCACAACCAATAGCTTTGAGGGAAAATCCTATACACATCAAATCATCCCAGCTGTGCCACTTACCACCTCTGTTATCTTCAATATGTTACCCATATTCTATGAGCCTCAAAATTCCACATACAGAATGTAGATGATATATAACATACATCCAAAGGTTGTTGTATTAAATGAGATTTGTATAGATATTAAATAAGTTTAAAAGAGCCCTAGACATCACTCAAAGTCACGTCTGTCCTATTTTATTCATTGAGGCGATTTTTCTAATCCTACCCTGACTCAATGGTAAGGGGCAATATACTGTCTCTTTGGTGGGGAGTCACAAGGTTCTAGAGAACATGTAGAACTGCAAATATTGCTGTGACCATTTTTTGGAAAATACAATCTGCCATATTCATGAAGATTGCCAAGAAATTTAGTTACAAGAAACATATTCTTCTTGATTTAGCTAGGGTTGCAGTATAAAAACAATCACACTAAACTTTTCCTTCTGTACTTGATTCTCCACATCATTCATGCAGTCTTTATTTTTTTAAGTTTATACTTAAATTCCAGTTAGTTAGCATACAGTGTTATATTAGTCTCAGTTGTACAATATAATGATTCAGCAGTTCCACACATCACCCAGTGCTCACCACAAGTGCACTCCTTAATCCCCATCACCTATTTCACACATCCCCCCGCCCACTTCCCTTCTGGTAACCATCAGTTTGTTTCCTATAGTCAAGAGTCTCTTTCTTGGTTTGTCTCTTTCTATTTCCCCACTCTGCTCATTTGCTTGATTTCTTATATCCTACATACAAGTAGAAATCATATGGTATTTGTCTTTCTCTACCTGACTTGTTTTTCTTGATACGATACTCTCTGGCTCCCTCCATATCATTGCAAATGTCAAAACTTCATTCTTTTTTATGATTGAGTAATATTCCACTGTGTGTGCATGTGTGTGTGTGTATATATATATATGTATATCACTGTGAGTGTGTATATCACTTCTTCTTTATCCATTCATCAATTAATGGATGCTTAGGCTCTTTCCATAATTTGGCTGTTGTTGATAATGCTGCTATAAATATCAGGGTGCAAGTATCATTTTGAATTAGTATTTTTGTATTGTTTGGGTAAATACTTTGTAGTGTGATTGCTGGGTCATAGTATTCTTTTATTATTAACTTTTTGAGGAACCTCCATACTGTTTTCCAGAGTAGCTGCACCGGTTTGCATTCCCACCAACAGTGCAAGAATGGTTCCTCTTTCTCCCTATCTTCCCCAACACCTGTTGTTTTGTGTGTTGTTGATTTTAGCCATTCTGGCAGGCATGAGGCGCTATCTCATTGTAGTTTTGATTTACATATTCCTGAGCATCTTTTCCTGTGCCTGTTGGTCATCTGGATGTTGTCTTTGGAAAAATGTTTCTTTGTGTCTTTTATGTATTTTGGATATTAACCCTTTAATCAGATATGTCATTTGAAAATATGTTTTCCCATTCCATAGGTTGTCTTTTAGTTTTGTTGATTGTTTCCTTCGCTGTGCAGAAAGTTTTTTGTTTTGATATAGTCCCAATAGTTTATCTTCCATTTTGTTTCCTTTCCCTGAGGAGTCGTATTTAGAAAGAAGTTGCTATGGCTGATGTCAGGTAAGTTACTGCCTGTCTTCTCCTCTAGGATTTTATGGTTTCAGGCCTCACATTTAGATCTTCATCCATTTTGAATTTGTTTTTGTTTATTATGTAAGAAAGTGTTCCAGTTTCATTCTTTTGCATGTTGTTGTCCGATTTCCCTAACATTTGTTGAAGAGATAGTCATTTTGCCATTAGATAGTCCCTCTCGTTATTTTTTTGAAGATTAATTGACTATATAATTGTGGGTTCATTTCTGGGTTTTCTATATTGTTCTATTGATCTATGTGTCTTATTTTTGTGCCAGTATCATATTGTTTTGATTACCATAATAACTTGAGATCTGGAATTGTGATGCTTCCAATTTTACTTTTCTTTTTAAAGGTTGCTTAGGCTATTTTGTGTGTGTGTGTGTGTGTGTGTGTGTGGTTCCATACAAATTTTAGGATTGTTTGTTCTAGTTCTGTGAAGAATGCTCTTAGTATTTTGATAGGGATTGCATTAAATGTGTAGATTGCTATGGGCATAATAGACATTTTAACAATATTTGTTATTCTAATCCATGAACGTGGAATGTCTTTCCATTTTGTTGTGTCATCTTCAACCTCTCCCTCATCGTTTTATAGTTTTTAGAGTACAGGTCTTTCACCTCTGGTTAGTTTTATTCCTAGGTATCTTATAGTTTTGGTGCAATTGCAAATTTAATTGATACCTTAATCCCTCTTTCTGCTGCTTCATTGTTGGTGTATAGAAATGCAACAGATTTCTGTACATTGATTTTGTATCCTGCAACTTTACTGACTTTCTGTGTTAAATCCAGCAGTTTTTGGGTGGACTCTTTCAGGTTTTCTATATCTAGTATTCATGTCATCTGCAAACAGTGAAAATTTTGCTTCTTTATTGACAATTTGAATGTCTTTTATTTATTTTTGTTGTCTGGCTTCTGTGGCTAAGACTTCCAGTACTGTGTTAAATAACAGTGGTGAGAGCAGACATCCTTGTCTTGTTTCTGACTGTAGAGGAAAAGTTCTCAGTTTTTCCCCATTGAGGGTGATATTAGGTGTAGGTTTTTCATATACGGCCTTTATTATTTTGAGGTATGTTCTCTCTAAAACTACTTTGTTAAGGGTTTTTATCATTAATGGATGTTGTACTTTGTCAAATGCTTTTTCTGCATCTATTGAAATGATCATATGGTTCTTATCTTTTTTTTTTTATTGATATGAAGTAACCTGTTAATTGATTTGCAAATATTGAACCATGCTTGCAGCCCAGGAATAAATCCCATTTGATTTTGGTAATTGATTTTTTAAAAATGTATTATTGGATTCAGCTTTCTAGTATTTTATTGGAAATATTTGTATCTATGTTCATCAGGGATATAGGCTTGTAGTTCTATTTTGTAGTGATACCTTTATTACTTTTGGTATCAGGGTAATGCTGGCCTCATGGAATGAATTTGGAAGTTTTCCTTGCTCTTCTATTTTTTTGGGATAGTTTGAGAATGGTAGGTATTAATTCTTTAAATATTTGGTAGGATTTGCCTGTGCAGTCATCTGGCTCTTGACTTTTGTTTGTTGGGAAATTTTAAATTACTGATTCAATTTCTTTGCTGATTATCAGTCTGTTCAAGCTTTCTATTTCTTCTTGTTTCACTTTTGGGAATCTATATGTTTCTCAGAATTAATTTCTTCCAGGTTGTCCAATTTTTGGCATATTGTTTTTATAATATTCTGTTATGATTGTATTTTTGTGGTATTGGTTGTTATTTCTCCTCTCTCATTTGTGCTTTTATTTACTTGGGTAAATAAATTTTTTTTTGAGAGAGAAGTTCATCATCTTTAGATTCCAGGAATTAACGGGGATGGGTGCTGACTACACTAGGCTCAGGGTTTTGTGGCTCCTGGGAGCAGACCTAGCTACAGCAAACACACAGGAAAACAGTAGGAAGGGAGGGGTCAGTTAGATTTGGTCTTCAACTTGGAGTGGTGGTGGTGGTGGAATAGTGATTATCCACTTGGGACTTGGGAATGAGAAATAGCAGGAAGAAAGCTGCTTTGGGGGGCCTGAGCAGGTCTAGAGGGGTAGCCCCCTACACCTGGCGCTGAGTTGAGGGGGAAGGGAAATGAGGCCCCATCCCTCAGTGCTAAGGTCAAGGCACTTGGCTCAGTCTCCTTCCGCCCACCACCCGTCCCAATCCATGGAAAAGGTGGAGTCCTTGTCCCATCTCCTTCTAAGAGCCCAGAGGCTGTTCTCTGTTGAGCCGCTGGAAGAAGCTTTTGCCGAACTCATATGTGCTGATCGTGATGGCACAGGAAGGGGCGGCCTTGATGATCCTTGGGAGAAAGCCTGCAAAGAGTCCCCTGGTGCTTGACCCAGCCCTGATCCTCCGCAGCAGCAGCCAGGTGGAGTCGGCTAGTGGGGGCGTCACTCCCACAGCCTCCACCGCTCCCAGCGCGACCTGGCGTTGAGTCTTCACCATGACGAAGGGTAGAGTCAGGATGGCCACCACCGTCCCTGAGATGCCGCCAGCCACATCTGGGTCCTTTCTCTCTCTCTTTTTTTTTGGGGGGGGGGAGGGGTCCTTTCTCTTTTCTCTTTGATGAATCTGGCTAGGTGTTTGTCAATTTTATTAATTTTTTCTAAGAACTACTCCGGTTTCATCAATTTGTTCTATTGGGTTTTGCGAGTTTTGTTTTGTTTTAGTTTCTATATCATTTATTTCTGTTCAAATCCCTTTTATTTCTCTCCTACTGCTGGTTTTAGGGTTCATTTGTTGTTGTTGCTTTTCTAGCTTCTTTAGGTGTAAGTTTAGGTTGTTAATATGAGAGTTTTCTTACTTCTTGAGGTAGTTCTATATTGCTATATATTTCCCTCTTCTGACTACTTTTGCTGCATCCAGAGGTTTTGGACCATTGAATTTTCATTTTCATTTGTTTCCATGTATTTATTTTTCTTTTTTGATATCCTGGTTTAGTAGCATGTTGTTTAATCTCCATGTAGCTGTGCTATTTCTGTATTTTTTCTTGTGGTTGACTTCTAGTTTTAAAATGTGGTCAGAAAAGGTGCATAGTATGATTTCAGTCCTTTTGAATTTGTTGAGGCCTGATTTGTGATCTAATATGTGATTTATTCTGGAGATTGTTCCAGGTATACTTCAAAAGAATATGTATTCTGCTATTTTAGTATGAAGTGTTCTGAATATATCTGTTAAGTCCATCTGGTTTGGAATGTCATTAAAAGCAGTTGTTTCGTTGTTTATTTTCTGTTTAGATAATCTGTCCATTGATGGAAGTGGGGTGTTAAAGTCCCCTATTGTGTTGTTGTTATTATTATTATTATTAATTATTATATTATCAATTGTGTCATCCCTTATGTTTATTATTAAATGTTTTATATGTTTGTATCCATATACAAGAAATGTGTACAAGACAATCCAATCTTTTCTTGGATTGTCCTCTTTATAATTACATAATAAATTTTGTCTCAAGTGCAGTCTTTAAACCGAAGTTTTATGTCCTTTTCAATTTTATTCCTAAACCAAATAAAATAATTTAGAACTTTTCTTATACTCAATATCTTGCCTATATATATCAGAAAAATATATCACTCTCAGTTTTATTTCCTTCCTTATTGAACTTAGATCACTTCAGCCCTCTCTTTACTCTCTTGGTAGTATCAATATCCCCAACCATTCCCTTATCCTTTCATCCAGTATTCTCAACCAAATTCCAAACCTAAATGCATCTCACCACTTGTATTTTATTTATTTATTTTTTGTTTCAAGTTTGTATTTAATTTCTAGTTAGTTTAACACATAGTGTAATATTGGTTTCAGGAGTAGAATTTAGTGATTCATCACTTATATGTAACACCCAGGGCTCATCATAAGTGCCCTCCTTCATATCCATCACCCATTTAGCTCATCCCCTGCACACTTCCCTTCCAGCCACCCTCCGTTTGTTCTCTATAGTTAGGAGTCTCTTATGGTTTGCCTTTCTCTCGTCCCCCCCCCCACTTTTCCCTATGTTCATCTGTTTTGTTTCTTAAATTCCACATATGTGAAATCATATGGTATTTGTCTTTCTCTGAGTGACTTATTTCATTTAGTATAATACACTCTAGCTCCATCTACTTTGTTGCAAATGGCAAGATTTCATTCTTTTGATGACTGAGTAATATTCTACCATATATATAAATATATGTCACATTTTCGTTATCCATTCATCAGGTGATGGACATTTAGGCTCTTTGTGTGGTTTGGCTATTGTTGACAATGCTGCTATAAACATGTGTCCCTTTAAATCTGTATTTTTGTCTCCTTTGGATAATTACCTAGTAGAGCAATTGCTGGGTTGTGGGGTAGTTCTATTTTTAACTTGAGGAACCTCCACACTTTTCTAGAGTGGCTATGCCAATTTGTATTCTCAACAACAGTGTAAGAGGGTTCCCCTTTCTTCACATCCTCATCAACATCTGTTGTTTCCCAACCTGTTAATTTATCTACATAGTAAATTCTTTTCCCTTTACCACCAAATATCCACTTAATCTCTCCAGTTGGAGAAGATACCTGAATCTCAACAACATGTTCAAACTAAATTCATTCTTCCTCTTACAAACTACTCTTTTTACATCTTTCCTCGCTTTTACCCATTTCTTTTAATCCATAAATCTTGGACTGTTTCCTCTCGAGCCTAACATCTACTTTCTATTATTGTGACCAGTTGATTCTACTCTTTTAGTATCTTTAAATATGACATCTACTGCTCTTAGTTTAGGATCTCATCATTTCTCAACTGAACACTTTTATTCACTCCAGTCCTTCCTTATACTTTGCACTGGACTAATCTCTATAAAATCTAAATCTTATCATGTCCCCCCTCTTTTAAAAAATTACAATCAATTCTCATAACCAGCTAAATGAAGTCTAAAGTCTTGATAATTTCCAAGAAGATTCTAATTCTCTAGGATCTACCTAACTTTTCAGTCTTATCTATATATATCTAGTGTTTGAGGAATATCCAATGAATTTTTCTGCTTCAGAATGTACTGGTCTGAGGCTCTGGGATTTGTGTAGGCAGATCCCTTCTTATTTTTTTCCAAAAATCCCAAAAACATTTTTGTCATTTCGATAAGTGCTTCTTCCAGGAAAACTTAATTAATGCTGAGAGCTGAGTTCATTTCTATAGTGGCTCCTATAGAAACCTGTGAAAATGTCTACCAATCAAAACATCATACTGTAATCAATCATATTGTTGGTTTTGTGGCTTACTTAGGAGTAAGAACTGTATCTCATTGTTCTTTTTTAAAACTTATTTATGATAGAGAGAGAGAGAGAGAGAGAGGCAGAGACACAGGCAGAGGGAGAAGCAGGCTCCATGCACCGGGAGCCCGACATGGGACTCGATCCCGGGCCTCCAGGATCGCGCCCTGGGCCAAAGGCAGCGCTAAACCGCTGCGCCACCAGGGATCCCCTATCTCATTGTTCTTATTTTTCTAGTGCCAATTGCAGTTTGTGTCATCGTGTATCTACTTGATGAAAGTTTTTAAATGAGTGTGTGAATACTTATCTCAAATATCCTTTTTCCCACTTTAATTGAAGCAAATCACCAGTAAACTTTACAACAAAACTTTCTCTAATTGTTGTACTTTGCACAGTTTCTTAAAATATTTTTTAGGGTTTGCATCAATATTTATCACCATGACTGTATTGTATAATAATTAACTGCAAAAATTCTGTGACATAAAACAATATTTGTTGCTCATGCATCCAGGTTGTTTACGTGGGTTGCTGTATTCATCTTGGCTGTAGTTTATTACACATTTATGGATGGCTGGCAGTTGGTTGATCTAGGATGGCCTCAAATATTATTAGGGCCTCTTAGTTCTGCCGCAAGTGTTTCTAGTCTTTCTTCTGGGCTAATCTGAGAGTGTTCCTTGTATAGAATTTGTAGAGGTATAAGAGAACAAACTTCATTATGAAAGCCCATTTTAAACCTCTGCTGATGACACCTCTGATAACATTATGGTAGCCAAGGCATGTCACATAACTACCTCCAGAGAAAGCAAATTATGCCCCCTCATTACCATAAAAGAGCACTTCAAAATTACACAGCAAAAGGTGTAAGTAAATAGAATGTTTAAGAATCTGGATCAATAATGCAGTGTACCCCAGGGCCATTCAATCATTAAATTCACCAGTAACTATTGTTGGCACCAATAATTGTAGAAAGCATTGTAATAAAATTATATATAAGTTATTAGAGTAAAACCGATTAATCATCCTTTTCCTCTAGGACTTTGGAGTCTTATTTGAAATTTAAAGAAGAAATCTATGGCCAAAAGCTACTTGTATGGGATAAGAGGTATTTAATTATCAAGGAAGGAAACTATCAGTAGCAACAAAAATCATTAAAGAAGGATTTGTGGAGGAGAATGAAGAACCAGATTTGGAAATATTGCTAAGCTTTTGGGAGAGATGAAAGAATTTCATGTAGAACAATTTCCCTTCTTTTACGGTATCATTAGTTTATCACATAAATTGCTTAGTATTCTTTATCTGGAAATTTGCAGACATCATTCCTAAATTGGTCTCGATATGGTGATTGGTGCATTACAAGAGAATAACAACAGTAAATAATTCATAATCAAATCTCCCTTGAAGACATAAGTAAACATATAAATAACTATAATAAATTAGAAGGGAACATGATGACTTTGATTTGATTGACAAAACTACCTGATGTTTTGTCTCCAGGGAGACATCATCAGGCATGGTGCAGATTTTCCACTGCAAATTAGAATTCTGTACACGACTTTGCTCTGAAACTGAATTACCTTTGAATTTAAAAATGCTGTAGGAAACCAAATTTGGATTGATGACAAGAAGAATTATTAGTTTTAACCACAAAATAGAATATTTACAAACTTTGTGGAAAGACCAAGACAAACCAAAATGAAATGGAACTTTTAGGAGGTAACTAATACATTAAGAGAATATGGCAAAAATCCCCAATGTTCTTTTTTTTTTAAAAAAAAAAGATTTTACTTATTTATTTATTCACGAGAGACACACAGAGAGAGGCAGAGACATAGGCAGAGGGAGAAGCAGGCTCCATCCAGGGAGCCCGATGTGGGATTCGATCCCAGAACTCCAGGATCATGCCCTGAGCTGAAGGCAGACGCTTCACCATTAAGCCACCCAGGCGTCCCAAAAATCCCTAATGTTCTATTAGTAGTTTTGTTTTGTTGTAAATTTCTGCTATTTTGCATCTAGCTTGCTTTCTTTCTTTCTTTCTTTCTTTCTTTCTTTCTTTTTTTTTTTTTTTTTTACATTTCTGTTGCTATCTGGCTTTTAGTAACTTTATTAACATAAAATTTTCAGAGTCTTTCACAGGCATTCTTTTGTAAACAGAGAGGTATTTGTTTCTGCCAAAAAGTCATAAAGAGAAATGAATTTTCATACCAAGCAGATATTTTTTGAAACAAGCCACAGTGAGTCATTTAAAACTGAACATTTAATTTTCATCTCTCCACTCCACCATGCCCATCAAATATTGTATCATATTCTGGTCTCCTTTCCCCTCCCTCTCTTCTCCCATAGGTTGTAAGCCTTTTAATAACTGTCGTTGAAATCATATAGAATCCAATGTTTCCCTTTCTGTTCCCTTGGCACCTGAAGATGGTGCCAAAACTGCTACATTAATTTAAAAGGCACACTACTTTTAGTAATAGCGTTTTTTATTCATTTATTCAGAGAAGTTATTAATGAAGCAACAATGAAGTTTATTCAGTTTTTGACAAGTGTTTCTCCTGGGTGAAAGGTGATGAAACAAGCTCCAAGGGCTGGTTCATTTTTAGAACTTGTTTACAAGGTTACAGCACACTCAATTTATCTGTCTAAGAATATGTCGCTTAGAGAGTCATTCCATGAGGGTTCATCTCATTTATAAATAATGATCTGGAACATCACCTAGGGGAAGCATAAAATTCTTTGGATTCAGAGGTGGTGGAAAGATATTGGTCAAAAGTCTAGAGCTCTAGATTGTGATCCCAGTTCTGCCTGATAAATTTAACTTATATATCCCTTAGTTTCCCTGGGTCTGTTTTTTTTTTCCTTTAAAAAATGATAGTAAGTAGTAACACTCTTTTCTTCATAGGATTGTTGTGAGAAATAAATGGGATACATTATAGATGTAAAAATATTTTTATTTATTTTAACATGTTACAGTGGAAAATTTCAACCATGTCTATATGGAAAGAGAATACAATAAAAAGCCTCCTGGTATCCATTACTAGATTCAGCTATCATTACATGACCAATTTTCTGCTTCTATGTTCCCATCTACTTCTTTCTCCACAATTATCTTTAAGCAAATTCACAATACTTTATTATATCATGTGTAAATATGATAGTATTTGTCTTAAAAAACTAAAGTCTCACTAAAAAAATCCCAGTGATAATATCACAATAAAAAGAATAGCAATTATTTAATACAGCAAATAATGTTTAAATTCTTCCTGTTTACTAAGTTTTTAAATTTTTTATAATTTAAATTCAATTAATTACTAGTTTCAGAGGTAGAGGTCAGTCAGTGACTCATCAGTCTTATATAATACCCAGTGCTCATTACATCACATGCCCTCCTTAACCTGTTTAATAAACTTTTGTAAAACTTTGAATCAAGATCCACAGAAGTCCAATTAGTCCACATATTATAATAAAATTTATTTTAAACTTTGTCACTCCTCTTTTTTTGTACACCGTGCCTTTTATTTTTTAGCGAAATTGAGTCATTTGTCTTGTAAAATGGTTTCTTCATGGAGTTAGAATGTTCTGTCTTTTGTATTTTTTGTAAGTTGTAGCTATATTGTGAGCCTTAGTACGGTTTAAATTTCACTTTTATCCTTTTCTAGAATTGTATTCCTAATAAATGATGTTTTTTCCCTCTACAATTATTCCCTACAATTTCTGTTGTCTAGCCCAAAACCATGATAAACTACACAAGATCGCACATCATAATGCTCTGAAACATACCTTCCCATGTGTTTCATTTATAACCAAGAAAGGATTACTGTCACACTCATCCTTGATCCCTGACCCCCATCAATGGAACAAGTGTTCAGAAGTATGGTAGGTAATTACATTGTTTTTTCTTCCATCCTTGCTCCTTCTTTCTTCTTCTTAATTATCTTTCTAAAAAAATCTTAGTTGTCATTTGCCATTTGATTTGATCCAGTTAATATTGTATTGCTCTATATGTAAATTATAAACCATGTTGATGAAACAAACAATAAATTCATCATTCAGTATACTATTTGGAACATTATTAATATGGCCTTTGTTCTCCTAGCCTATCCCATCTCCCTGCCTCTTCTCCTCACATGTAAGCACTATTTCCTTGATTTATAAAAATTAGTTTATTTTACATATGCTTATCTATAAATATTATTGTCTTATTTTTCACCTTTATTAAAATGGCATAGTATATAATAGCTACTTAGAACTGAATGTATTTATTCAAACTATGTTCTCAAGTTTCATCCATGTAGTTGTCTAATTTGTTTATTTTCTCTTCTGTGTATAATGTCACTCCCCCATACATTTACTCATTCTCCTTTCATTGGACATTTGGCTTGTTACTTTCAGTGTTTTAAATTTCACACAATGTTGCTTTGGGCATTCTGGCTCCTGGTGCATATACTATAAGGTCTCTCTAGGAATTATATCTAGAAGTGGAATTGCCATGTCATATCACATGTGCACATGTTCAACTTTACCAAGTAATAGAGAAATGCTGCCAAAGTGGTTTGTCATTTTATGCTACTATTAATAACCACATATGGAAAGTGTATTTTATTGATCAGTGATGTCTTCAACACTGGGAATTACTAGAATTCATGATTTTTGAGAAATAAAGTGGGCCAAAGAGTATCTCATTATGGACTTATTTGACATGGCACTGATTAGGTTATTGCTCATTCAAGTTTAAAATTCTCTAAAATTCCTTTTCGTATATTTTTTTCTTTTTTTGGTCTCTACTTTAGAGGAGTCTGTTATATATTTTAGGTACTATTTTTTTGTCTGTTATACATGCTCAATTATTTTCTCCCATTTTATGATTAATCTTTTAATGTGTTAAAATGGCTCCTGATGAACAAAAATTTAAGCTACCAATGTAATTATATATATATATATATAAATATTATCCTTCACAATTAGGAATTTAAAATTTTTCCTTTTTCTTCTGTTATGAGGTCATAAAACTATTTTCTTGTATTTTTATCTAAAATTTTTAAGGTTTTGATTTTCATACTGAAATCTTTGTTTCACATGGAAGTGCGTTTTTGTGTATAGTGTGAAATAGGGTTCCAATTTTCCTCCCATATTAATAAACAAGTTTTTGAACATCTTCTGGGGACTAGTCCTTTGTATTCATAGTGCTCTATAATAACACATCTATCACTTAATAAATTTCCATATATAGTCATGAATCTATATATTGACTTTCGTTTGGTTCCACTGATCTTTTTGTCTATCACAATTCATATAGTATTATACTGTTCTAAATATTTAAAATTGAGAGCAATTCTTGATATTTTGGAGGAAACGTTCTCCACATTAATCTTGTTTATGAATGTCTTGATTATACTTGGCCTTTTGTTCTTCCAGCAAAATTCTGATGTCAAATTCTTTTTAAAAAACCCTATTGGGATTTTTATTTGAATTATATAAAATCTATAGTTATATTTGGAGAAATTAACATCTTTATGAAGACAAGTTTTTATATTTATAAACATAGTATATCTCTGTTTATTAGCTCTTCATTAAGAACTTTCAATAAATTTTGTAATTATTTCCACAAATGATTAAAATATCTTTGTCTACTTCTTCCTCATTAATGTACACATTTTCTTGCTACTATAAATGATATCTTTTAAAAATTATGATTATCTTCTGATGTACAGCAAAATTCTTTCACATTTATCTTGCAACTGACACTGTGTTAAACTTATTTTTAATAATTTGCTCATAGTTTATTTTGAATTTTCAATGTAAGCAACTATCATCTGCAATTATGGCAATGTTATTTCTATTTTTCTATTTCTTAGGCATTTAGCTTCATTTTCTTATCTGGTTCCTGTACTCAAGATCTATAGTGTGGTGATGTGATTTTGGCCTGTATCTAAATTTTAAAAATATTTTTTAATTAAAAATTTGAAAGTCTTATTTTTTTAGAGTAGGTTAGATCTAGAGAAAATTAAGAGGAAGGTACAGAGATAACCCATATATCCTCTGCCCTTATATAATCATAACTTACCCCATTATCAACTTCCCCCACAGCATGATACATTTGTTACAACTGATGAAATTACATCACTACTACATCATCAACCAAAAACACAGTTTACATTATAGTTCACTGTTGGTGTTGTACATTTTATGTGTTTGACAAATATATAATGACATGTATTCACCATGATAGTTTCATACAGAGTAATTTCATTGCCCTGAACATTTCTCTGTGTTCACCTATTTCTCCCTCCCTTTGCTCAATCTCGGGCAACTACTGATCTTTTTTACTGTCTTCATAGTTTTGAATTTTCAAAAATGTCATGTAGTTTAATCATACAGTATTAGCCTTTTCACACTGGCTTCTTTCACTTAGTAAGAGACACTCATTTTTTTCTCCATATCTTTCCATGTCTTGAAATCATTTCTTTTGAGCACAGAATAATATTCCATTGTCTGGATGCACCACAGTTAAGTTATCCATTTACCAACTGAAGGGCATCTTGGTTGCTTCTAATTTTTTATAATTTTGAATAAAGTTCCTATAAACATTGATGTGCAGGTTTTTATATGGACAGAAGTTTTCAACTCTTTTGGGTAAATACAAGGAATGTGATTGCAATATGGTATGGCAAGAGTACTTCTAATTTTTTAAGAAACTGCCAAATTGTTCTCCAAAGTGTCTGTCTTCCAAAGTGTCTGTCCTCCAAAGTGTCTGTTCTATTTTGCATTCCCATCTGCAATAAATGTGAATTCCTGTTATTCTACATGTCCTTGACAGCATTCTGTATTTTGGCCATTCTAATAGGTATATAGTGCTATCTCATTGTTGTTTTAATTTGCACTTCCCTGATGATGTATGATGTGAAGTATCTTTTCATATGCTTTTTTGCTATCTCTGTATCTTTTTTGGTGAGATATCTCTTAAGGTCTTTGGCCCATTTTTCTCCTCTCTTTTTTTTGGGGGGGGGGGCAGGATTCCTTAGTGGGCTGTAATTGGGTATTTTCTTTCCCCAAGGTCAGTTAGGTTCTGACAATCCCAAACAGGTTATGCTCTGGTAAAAATAGTTTCTCCTGAGAGGTGTCCTTGTTAAGAACTGAGTGTTCTGAAATATTACAAAATTATTCTTTTTCCTCTCTCCCTGTCTGAGCCAGTGGAGATTTTTCTCTGATATTTACTGTGGGCATCTGGTCGAGGTCCTGGAAGTAAATCTCACAGTATCGTGAAGGCCCCCCAGTGACTGGGTATCCCTGGACTTTTTTACTTTTAAGATTGTCTATACTGAGCTGCTATAATTTGTCAGTTTGGGTTTTTTTCCTCTGGCACTGGTTCTCAGAGCAGTTTCTCTTGTGAGTCAAGGAAGTTGTAATACCCTGCATTCGCCCATCTTTTCCCTGTCACAGGCAGAGTTTTGCCTTGTGTTCTCTCCTCTTTTACAGATCCAAGAAGAGTTGATTATTTTTCAATATGTTCAGCTTTCTACTTGTTGGAACAGAGTGGTGACTCCCAAACTCATTACTTCTAGAACCAGAAAAATTGTAGCTAATTTTTTAGGGTACATTTCCAAAGTTCTCACATTAAAAATGATGTTTGCTCTAAACTTTTCATAGGTAGCTTTTATGGAAGTTATCTTTTATTCCTAGTTTAAGTGTATTTTAAAATCATGAATGCATGTTGAATTCTTAAAAACTTTTTTTGCATATGTTAGAATGGTAATATGGATTTTCTATTAATAATGTCAAATAACTCATATTGTTGAAAAAAGTCCTTGTTCATGATGTATTTTTTTATACACTGCTATAAGTCAATTTGTTAATATTTTGTTTAGAATTTTTTATTTGTGTTCACAAACTACACTAGCCTTTTATTTCCTCTTCCTTCTCTGTCTAGTTTTGGTATCAAGGATGTGCTGATCTCATGGAATGAGTTGGAAGGTGTGTCCTCTTCTTGTATTTTATGAAAAAGTTAGCTTAAGTCTGGCATAAATTATCATCAACCCTGGGCGATTAGTGTTTTTCTGTTACTTAAAATAAACATTCAATTTAATTGTCCATTAAAATTTTCTTTCTTAGTTGTTTTTTATAAATTATATTTTCCTGGAATATTTTCATTTCATTTAACCTTAGTCTAAAACTTTTCAGCTAAAATATTTCATGTAAAACTTTCCAACTTATTGTCATACAGTTGTTCAGACTATTCTATTCTTACTTTTTTAGTGGCTATAGTATTTAAAGTTGTATCTCCTCTTCTTATTCCTGGTATTATTTATTTGTGCCTTCTCTGCAAAATTTTTACATTTGTCCATTTTACTGGACAAATACTTTACAAAGTGTTATCTTTGCAGCAGTGGCACATGATGGGTGGTTGGTGAGAGTGATGTTCTCTGGGCACAGGCAATTAGGAGGTGTGTTGTCTGTAGAAAATTTAAAAACAATGATAAAATGAACTAAAAGTTGACAAGCATTTTATTATTATTATGCACTGGTAATTCTACATAATATCAGTGATTAAATACTACCCCCTTAAAAACTCTTTTATTTGCCTAAGAGCTAAATAATCGATGTGGTTGCTATAAGTTTTTTTTTTTTTGGTTGCTATAAGTTTTAAAAACAAATGTAATTTTCAAAGTACTGTGTCCTTATTATTTGCATTACTAATAAACATCATCCTGGAAGCAAATAGGAGAACTCCTAGTTATAGAGTCTGCCTGTTACCTACTCAGACTCAGTTATTTGCGCATTCATTTAGAGAGTAAATACATGATGATTTGGACTTGTTGTTAGATCTTCTTTTAGACAGTTTGGGTCTCCAATTGCTATGATTGTATATGTTCCTATGCTTATGCAGTAGATTATAAGCAAATAATGATAACAAGAAATAAAATCATGTTATTTCATTTCTGTCCTTCTAGGCTACACTTGCAGTTTTTATATACATTTAAAAATTTAAACTATAAAGTAGAGTGGGAACAACTAGTGTAATACTTCTGTTGAGTGAAAAGTTTTAATTCATATATGAAACACTACGGAATTTAAAAAATTACTAAAATAGAAATGTGTTCTTAATAGATATTATTTTTATTTATTTTCCTTTGATATTAATTATAATGTTATCTATTACTGTAACAGATTATATACATTTTTCTTTTTCAAGATAAAATAAATTGATATAATTTAGAAACATTATTCCATTATATTTCTCCTTTTTCTGTCCTTGACTTAAAAAATATTTCTAGGGGATCCCTGGGTGGCTCAGCGGTTTAGAGCCGCCTTCAGCCCAGGGCCTGATCCTGGAGACCTAGGATCGAGTCTCACGTCAGGCTCCCTGCATGAGCCTGCTCCTCCCTCCACCAGTGTCTCTGCCTCTCTCTCTCTCTCTGTGTGTCTCTCATGAATAAATAAATAAAATCTTTAAAAAAATATTTCTACCGGCATGATTGCATGTAAGTTCAATAAAATATTCACTTTTTAAACCTTTTATGGCAATTATTATTGGTTATTTCATGATTATTACGGGCAATTATTTTTAGCATAGAGAGTAGGGGGTTGTTAAAACAAAAGATCTACTCTGGAGGGCAAATATGCCAAGTTTGCTGCTATTCTAATGTGTCTTGCTTTCCCTATTTTGGGGATTTTGTTTTTTATCTTCATGATTCCCCTTTCTTCAACTCTCTTTGGATTTATTTTGTGGTTCTTTTTTTCATTTCCTTAATGGCATGTTTACCTCATTGATTCTCAGCCTTTTTTCTTTTGGTTCTGGATTTTTATTTTTTTATTTTTTTTAAAGATTTTTTTAAATTTGTATTTATTTATGATAGTCACACACACACACACACACACACACACACACACACACACAGAGAGAGAGGCAGAGACACAGGGAGAGGGAGAAGCAGGCTCCATGCACCGGGAGCCCGATGTGGGATTCGATCCCGGGTCTCCAGGATCGTGCCCTGGGCCAAAGGCAGGTGCTAAACCGCTGCGCCACCCAGGGATCCCTTGGCTCTGGATTTTTAAACAAAAATTTAAAGTTGCAATTTAACAAGTGTATCTTTAGTGAAGGTGGAGAACTTCAGTAGCGTATGATGACACACTTTTTTAATCTTTTATAATTATTTTTTATTTTGTTACATTGTCTTATGTCCACTAATTACTTGCTGAATGTTTATCATATACACAGCGACAAACTAGGTGATGTCACAAAGATCCAAGAGAACGTAATTCTTACCCTTAAGGATATTATATTCATTGTTAGCAATTAGTGTGTGAAGAATCTTCCTGATATTCCTTGTTTGCCCAAATGTCACAAAAGGGGGATGGAGGTAGCTGCTCAGAAGTATGGGTAATTATGGGCACTGGACCTGAGACAGAATGTGTGCTCATAGAAACTGTATTTGTTTTATCCACCATCTGATAGTCTTCCACCAGAGTCCTCAGCTGCATTGCAGAACTTGCCTTGGCTCCAGCTCCGATTCCTCATATTCCATACACAAAGTTTGGTGGGCCTAGTTCCCATTGTCATTAATTTCCAATCCTTCGTCCCTTAAGCTTTAGAATCCTTCTTCTCAGGACACCTGTGTGGCTCAGCAGTTTAGTGCCTGCCTTTGGCCTAGGGCATGGCCCTGGAGTCCCAGGATCGAGTCCCACATCGAGTCCCACATCGGGTTCACTGCAAGGGGCCTGCTTCTCCCTCTGACTGTCTCTGCCTCTGCCTCTGTGTGTGTGTGTGTGTGTGTGTGTGTGTGTCTCATGAATAAGTAAATAAAATCTTTAAAAAAAAAAAAAAGACTCCTTCTCTCTTGCATCGCTGGTATTCCTAGTAACAGAAGGAAGGGGACAGGGGAGAGAAATGATATTTGGGGGAAAAAGATCAAAGGAAGCGAATGAAAACTCATCACAAGAGGGAGAGTATCAGCACTCCTTCTCAGGTTAGTGATTCAGGGTGTTGATTTCCATAGATGATGGGAGAAAACACAGATGGGAACAGGAGGCAAGAAGTGTGTCCACATCAGGTTCAGGGGTGGGATGCTTGTTTACCCTTGGCAAGCTGGATAGGTAGTTTTGAGTACATCCATGAGGAGGTACATAGTATCTAGTTAATATTTTTGATGATATAGCAATTGATCATTGCTCAGATTCATGTTGTGACTGTGATATTTTTATTTTATTATTTTTTCTTTATTTGTTAACTGGAATGATTTTATAAGCATATAGTTACCCTCACCAACTAGTTAGTGATCCTGAATCATAGCTGGTTGGGAAAAGTAGTATACCTGCTTGATCTTTTCCTTTATCTACCAGTTGTGAAAATGAGTCAGTTCATTAATGTCCTCTAATGGAGGGGTGCCTCAGTCATTTAAGTGTCTGCCTTTGGCTCAGGTCATGATTTTAGGGTCCTGAGATCAAGCCTGAGATTGAGCCCAAGTCGGGCTCCCTGCTCAGTGGGGAGCCTGCTTCTCCCTCTCGCCTTTACTTGTGCTGTCCCTCTCTCTCTCTCAAATGAATGAATGGAATCTTTTTTAAAAATATCCTCTCAAGGAGATCAATAAGGTTTTTAATTTTTTTTGCTTTTTAATGGAATCTTTACAAAGTGATGAATTTAAATATATGTCATATGTTTCAATTCATGGCAGTCATTATCCTTACTGATGTTCAAATTATCCAGTCTTGACCTTTTTTATATTAGCTCCTGAGCCCATTATAGCTAACCCTGATGGATTGTGGTACTAACTTGCTTTTTGGTATACAAAATTATCTAGATTCATATTAATTCATTAATTAATTAATTAATTCATTCATTCATTCATTCATGAGAGACACAGAGAGAAAGAGAGAGAGGCAGAGACACAGGCAGAGGGAGAAGCAGGCTCCATGCAGGGAGCCGGATGTGGGACCCGATTCCAGGTTTCCTGGATCAGGCCTTGGGCGGAAGGCGGCGCTAAACCGCGGAGCCACCTGGACTACCCTCATATTACATATTTCTTGTCTGATCCCTGGAATTAGCTACTGCTCTAAATCCTGCAATTAAAGACCAGAGGCAAAGTGTGCACATTGTCCCTGTACTGGTCACAGTTTCAAGATCTTTCAGGAGGCAGAAGTATGAAATATGTATATCCCTTATACATATATAATCATAAGTTCTTATTAATAGTCACAATGCATAGTCAGGACTGTGGGGATTTTACTTAACCTTATCAATCTTATAATTGCATTTTGTTTCCTTATAATTCCTCTATGTTGAAATCATAAGTTTCTCCAAAACACCAATATAGTTACCCATTTGCTTTATTTCACAATACATACATAATAGTTGTAGTATAATGATCTTGATAGTCACTAACTGAAAGCAAATTTTACACACACACACACACACACACACACACATATATGCTGTTTATGTTGCCTTTAGAGTAAATCTTACTAGGAACATTTGGTAAAATTACAAGTTCCTTGGAATAGTTCTTTCTTGTGTGGCTGTGCTATAATTTGATCCACGGATTTTACTTTTACTTTCCGGATTTTAGGAATTAGGAAATGCTTTTTGAAACTGATTTTGCTTTAAATTATTTAAAATATTTAGATGGGTTCAAAATCAAATTTGAAGCTTACAAAACAGGGCATATTCAGAAATGTTCAGTTTTTAATCCCTCTCCTTTCTATCCTCTTTCTTTCTAGGGAAACTTTTATATATTTAACTTTATTGTTGTTTTTATAATACACATTTTTTATTTTATAATATAAATTTTATGTCACTGTGATATTACAATATAAAATTTATAATATATAAATTATTAGTATAATACTATTATATAAACTTTATAATACATATGTGTATATATTGGTTTCCTTAAGTAAACAGTAGCCTATTGCACATGCAGCTTTCCATCTTGATATTTTCACCTTTCTTGGAGATCACACCGGAGTAGTATAGAAGAATATTCCTCATTATCTTTTAGAGCTGCACAGTGCTCTGTTGTGTTGATATACATGACTAATTCCTATTTTGATGGACATTTGCTTTGCTTCAAGTCCTTTGCTATTGCAGATTGCTATAATAAACCATCTTGTGTGTATTTTACTAGCATATTTTGGAATAGTTTCCTAGAAGTGGAATTGCAAGGTCAAAGGGTAAATATTATGAAATTTTGTTAGATGTTGCCAATTCGCCTCCTGATGAGTTATGATATTTTACATTCTGACTGCAGTGCATTAGAATGCATTTCCCAACAGCTTCATCTATGGGTTATATTGTCAAACTTTTGCATTGTATCCATTCTGATATGTGAGAAGTGGTTTTCTGATTATAAGAAAGACTGCACATTATTGAAAGCCACAGACTATTAAGAATTTTGGTGCTTTTTTGTTATTATTAGAAGTTAACGATATATTATGGACACTGCCCTTTTGTGATATGATTGAATTTTTTTCCCTTAGTTTGTCTTTTTTCTTTTCTTAGAGTGTTTTTCCCTTGTGAAAGATTTTTTTTTTTTTAAGTAGGCTCTATGCCCAGCATGGGGCTTAAATGCACAATCCTCAGATCAAGACCCGAGCTGAGATCAACAGCAAGGTACTTAACTGACTGAGCCACCTAGGTGACCCTTCCTTGTGAAAGATTCTTAAAATTTAATAATATTAGCCACTTTCCTTTTCCTTTTGTTCATTCTGGAATTTGAATTCTAGTTAGGAAAGTTTTCCCCAAACACAAATTATAGAGCGCTTAATTTATGTTTCTCTTAGTACTTATTAGACAACTTTCTAATCCTTTAGAACTTATCCAGGTATATAATGTAAAAAAATTGGTCCATTTTTACTGTTTTCCATGTTGCTATCTATCTTCTCTCTGCTGATATGAGTGATTGACTTTCTTGTATGCTGAATATTCATACACAGTTAAATCTACCAGTTCTCTTGCCTTTCTGACAATCCTGTTTCTGCTCTCTTTTCCTGGTATTAAAGACTAGTCCCACTCATGAAGGAGGAAGGCATACCTGCTTAATGTTTTCAGAGCTGTCAGGAACACATATATGCAAAGAATTTGTGGCCTTCAACGGATAAGTTTTCATGTCAATGGACATCTCTTCTTCCATGTGTCTTTAACAAAGAGACCATAACTGTTGACCTGATGTCTAACTCAGCTGTTGACTTGCTTGGTTCCTACATATACCAGTTCTTCAAAGCTGAAGCAAGTTTATTATGCAATCCTTAAAAACATGGTATTTAAAACATATGGTGGAATTGCTTCCTATGGTAAACTGAGTAACTTTTATACATTTAATAATGTACCTGTTTTAGTATCTGTTATTAGAGCTTGGAGACCAGTCCCTTGATCCATTTTGTCTTGCAACAAACAACACGCAAAATGCACAATACCTGCAACAAGATTTCCTGAATCACATTTAGTTGAAATATTCCAATTAGCAAGATGCTTATCAATTCTTTGGACACATGCACATTCAAGTTACTGCTATATTTTTCTTCTTGCCTGTGAATTACTGGAAAGCAACTGTTTAAAACAATGGCAGAAGGAAATAAACGGAAAAAATCTCTTGCAATTTTAGGGAAAATGAGTAGAAAAGAACTCTCCGGAGACTTCATTATAAGTGGTTAGAACAATTATGCTAAATGGAATTGATATATTTATGTTGTTTTATTCAAGGTTTATCATGTTCTATTATGAAACAATGAAATGCAATTAATAAATTGTCAGTTCATTTTTCTTGTTTTATTTGAAAATGCTTCGGCATATTTTAGCATATCATTTTTAGAGTAGGAAATAACTCTAATGTATAACATTAATAAACGGTGATAGACTTTACTATAAATACTGCATCTGTTGCCAAGAAAAGTTACATACAAAAACAGAGTATTGCAAACAGCAGTTCAGTAGTTCTTTTTTGTAGTAGAGACATGGGACTTCTATATTATTTTAAATATTTTTGCACTACTTGACCCTCTACACTTGGAGAATATTGTTTTTTTATATCAACAGTTTACTGAGTTTAAGGGATTAACACCATATATGTGGTGTTATGAGAGCCCAGAAATTGAGTAGTTCTCCCCCCTTATTTTTTATATGAGGGGCAGAGTTAGGATTGAGGAAAAGCTGTGACAAACTTCCCATGTGTGTGATCATAGCCAGATATTGTTACAAAGAATAACTTAAAAAAATCAAGGCAATCGAATAAAAAACTGAGATATAACATAAAATAAAAACAGTCAGTGGAAACATTTCCATAGACTAAATTATTTTGAATTCCAAAAACTTAATTGTTATTTGAAAATATTTAACTACTAACATATAAAAGAATTCAAAATACATTGTTTTCTGATACTGTCTGATACTATTTCACAATTACCAAACTTCACTCCAATTTAAAAAAAAAAGATTTTTAATTTATTTATTCATAAGAGACACACACACACAGAGAGGCAGAGTCACAGGCAGAGGGAGAAGCAGGCCCCATGCAAGGAGCGCGACGTGGGACTCGATTCCGGGACTCCAGGATCACGTCCTGGGCTGAAAGCGGCGCCAAATCACTGAGCCACCCAGGGATCCCCGTCACTCCAATTTTTATATAAAAATTTCATTTACATATTCTGTCAATTCAAGGGAAGTTCAAGGCATTGAAAACACCCAAGATACCACAAATTTATAAAAGCAGATCAACCACTATTATCTTTCTTCTTCTACCTTCTTCCATATTAAACACTACAAGAAATGTGGCAAAGATTAAAATTTCTTTCTTATAGAAGAGGAGATAAAATATTTTATAATTTTAACTTAAAAATAATTTTAATCTCTAAATGCTGTATCTTTTAACTGAGCAAATATTTAGGTTGACTTCTAATGCTGCATGTTCTTTAATTTGTAGCTAACAAATTCCTTAATATATCAGGAATTACATGATAACTAGACAGAAAATAGAGGACATAAAAGTAAGTGATTTTAAGAGGTGAAAGAGATGAAATCTCTGAATTTCATGGAATAAAATGTTGCTCACCTTGTGTGTTATGAGTAGTTTGGGGAAGTCTTCTCTCTCCCTTGCCTTCTTTTAAAATTGTTTTAATTTAATTTAATTTAATTAACATATACTATGTTATTAGTTTCAAAGGTAGGGAACTTAGTGATTCTTCAGTTATGTATAATACCCAGTGCTCACTACTTTAATGCCTATCATCCAATTACTCCATCCCTACCCACCTCCCCTCCAGCAACCCTCAGTTTGTTCGCTGCCTTCTAATCCAACATAATTTCTTCTTATTGCCCTGCTTGATTGTTTGAGGGCTTAAATTTCCACTAGAGAATCATTTCTTTTAAAAAAATATTTTATCTATTTTAGAATGAAAGAGCAAGAGTGATGGGGAGAGGCATAGGATGAAGGAGAAGCAGGCTCCCCGGTGAGCAGGGATTCCCACCAGGAGGCTCGATTCCAGGACCCTGGAATCATGACCTGAGCCGAAGGCAGAAGCTTAACCGACTGAGCCACCCATACACCCTAAGAATCATTTCTTCAGACTAAATTTTTCTTTCTCTCTTTAAAATACAGATACCATTTTAAAAATTGACATGTTAATAGTTACTAAAAATTTATTTATTTTTTCAAATATGAATAAGCTAATGACCTTCTGCTCAAGCAAGAGAAACTTCACTGGTAAGTTGATGGGACAGTGGAAGCATTTCTGAGCATGGGTTTCTGCTTGAAAAAGGGGTAACCTTAGTGGCATGTCTCAGCAGAGGGATGTGGAAATGCAGATAGCAGGGATAGGTTCCAAGAAATTTGCTCTCATACTGATCAGTTTTCCATCATGTTCATTCTCTTACTCTTTTGGTTTCATATTTTCTGACTTCAAATATACCCCCCAAAAGGGAAGGTTTTTAAAAGATAAGAAAAAGCAAATATTTTCAATATTTTCCTTTATCTACCTTTACTGCCGTAATAATGTTTGTTCTTTTATTTGATCTCTTTGCTTTCTTCCCTTCCCTCCTTCCCATTCTTTTCAGTTTAAACAACAGATATTTTTTATCAAAGTTCTGGAGGTGGAAGTCAGAGGCAGGGTGACAGCATGATCGGGTTCTGATGAAATCTCTCTTTTGGGCGATAGACTGCCAATTTCTAGTTGTATCCTCACATGGCAGAAAGAGTGCTAGCTCTCTGTCCTCTTCTTAAAAGGGCACTAATCTCACTCATGAGGGTTCCATCCTCATGACCTAATTACCTCTCAATGGCTCCACTTCCTAATACCATGAAATTGAGGGTTAGATTTCAAAACATAAATTATGACATAGTCCATAAAAACCACCAATCCTTCAATATCCCATATTATTCCCAACACTTTCATAAAGACTTTATTTACTCATTGAGCCATCAATCATCTATGAAATTCTATGATATGTGGGGTTCCTACTATACAATTTTTTACTTAACTACATTCTATCCTAAATTGTTCTCAGGACTTCATCTGTGGATTTAAATAACTCAAGTAATAACTCAATCTTACATCACTGCAGGACTTAGACACCACCTCTTGTCATCTCTGCTATTTCTGGGGCCCCAAGGGCCATTGTAACATACCTGGGAAGAAGGTTGCTCCCATTCTTCTACACTAACCATTTAGAGTAGTGCCTCAACATAGCCACCACTACTGTAAGAAGGCCCCTCAGTGGGCGTTGTACTTTTTCCAGATGTTCTGTTAAGCACAGGGATTTCTACCAATGGATTATTTTACTTTAGTGAGTCACAGCTACACAGATCCTTAGGAAATAACAGAAAGGTAAAAATGAGCTTGTTCTCCAACTTCACATTGAATTTAATTATTTGCATCCCATTCTCCCTTCTCCTCCATGAAACTGCATGACTTTATGCTCTAAGTTTCAGAAAATCTTGCTAGGAAAATCATCTGAAGTTTTTCGGTCTCTAACATTGGTTCTCACCAGAGTTCAAAATGGTTCCTTCCAATAATTGATGTATGTTTCTCTTTCCTCTCCATAAGTTTGTGCACAAAGCAGCATCTTCTCTTATTAGTCCTGGTTTCTTCTTAGACAAAACTACTAAAAGCCTACATGTAAACTAGCTAATAAAAATAAAGATGGGAGATGGAGAGGGAAGAAAAGTTACAGATTATCTTATAAAATTTCCTCTTGTGTTTACTTTAGAAACCTTACCACAAATTTCTATTTTGCTTTCCAATTTAATTGACAAGCTACATAGCAGTAGGGTCTCTGTTTTCTTTGTTCCTGAAAGTACCTCACACAATGCTCTGCAAAAGGTAGAGGCAAAATAAATACTGAATTTATTAACTAGAAATAGAACTCTGAGAACATTTTCAAGCATCAGGTGGAAATTTAATAGAGTAAGTGACAATTATATGAGAGATTTTCATTAATCTATGAAGTTTTTCTATGCATAATTTTGCCAAAGCTGTCTGATAGTCCCTATTTAGCAGATTTAGGGTTTTCAGATTGCCCTAACTAACTAGTCTAACCTTGGCTGAACAACCCTGAAAGTGACTGGCAATTATTTTTTTACATCACCCTTATGGCAAAAACATACATTATACTATATTTTGGAGGTTCAAGAGGATATAAGATCATTACACATTAATACAATATCTGTTTGAACTCATAAAAGACAATGACCCGTGTGATTAAGGAATGCAAAGTTGGAAAATGAATTGTAATGACATTTGGATGTTCCAAGGAGTGAGTGGGTCTGAGTCAGAGACTGAGCAACCGAGAACTGGAAGCCAAGGATCAGCAATAGCATTGAAGATTTAGAAGGCTAAATTATTGTAGTGGATTAAGATTTATGAGCATGATGCTGTAGGCATATAAATAAACCCTGTGTGTGTGTGTGTGTGTGTGTGTGTGTGTGTGTAATATGCATATACTTCTCTGATAATCAGGGTAGCTTCATGTTTACTCAGTAGTCCTTTGATCTGTACATAGGGCATTGGGGTTGAAGATATGGGTTATAAGGTAGAATAGTATTCTTTAACTTTTTTTTTTTTTAAAGATTTTATTTATTTATTCATGAAAGACAGAGAGAGAGAGAGAGAGAGAGAGAGGCAGAGACACAGGCAGAGGGAAAAGCAGGCTCCATGCAGGGAGCCCGACGCGGGACTTGATCCCGGGACCCCAGGGTCAGGCCCTGGGCCGAAGGTGGCACTAAACCGCTGAGCCACCCGAGCTGCCCGTGTTCTTTAACTTCTATCCCTGTTATTTTTCTAAGATGAAAAATATCATGGCCAGCTTTGAAAAATGTTACCTTATCATATAAACTAAAAAGTATATAACGAATCTGAAGTCTTTTGGAGAGAAAAAAACTATTCAAAGTTTAAAGATGCCTATTTTATTCTTCTTGGATAAAGGACAATTACTACTGTTAGTGTGATATCTGATCTATTGTTCATTGTCATTCAAGGCCATAAAAATAGATTTTAAAGGTTGACTTCCATATGTTTTAGTTGGCATGATTAATAAATATCTGCCAGACACTGTACTAATTCCATGTTTTTATTAGCTTTTATGACAGAGGAGTCTTTTGGTTTTTTTTTGAAGCAAGTATATTGCATACTTTATATAGTCATCACTCAAGGTGAGGGGTCAGGAGGGAAATAATGATTAAAATCACAATTCCAGCCATTACAAAAACTATTTCTCAATTAGATTTGTTAGCATGCTCTAATTAGTATATACATTCCCATTTGAGTCTCTGGTAGATCAGTTTTTGAAAATTGTACTTTTGTTATCTTTTTATGTATTTTAGAGGTATAAGAATAAGAGAGTAAAAAGCAAGGAATTCCTCATTTGATGTAATTAACTCATACCACTTCTTTCATGCTCATTTCTTCCCACCTTAGACTGACCAGCCTCATTGACAGGGGTCCTTAACTGTGGGGTTCCTCTGTGCTTGGTGTGTGTGAGGATGAAGGATAATGCAAGTAGAGAGTATGGGGGGCGAGGCCTCACCAGTACATCAGAGAGGAATGTTCCATGGATTAGTAAAGGAAATCTTCAGTTACCTTATCCCAAAATGTAGAACCAAGAAGAAAAACTGGGAAGATGGGAGCAGGAGCAGCAATCCAAGACAAGAAATTTGGAAGGATGGTGTGGATAAAATCTGAAAAGAGCATTTTCTGAGAATAGGTATTTCCCTTTTATCAGAAGAAGCACTTCTATACCTTTGCTTACCTTTGCATTCTCCAAAGCATTTTACGTAACATTTTTTATACTGAGGCAGTGAATAAATGAATTTTGAATGAATGCTTACATCACAAAATGATTAGTGGATTTAGTCCATTTACATTGAAAGTAACTATTGATAGGTATATAATTGTCATTTTATTGTTTGTTGGCTGTGTATTTAATTCCTCTCTGTTTCTTTCTTCTCTTGGTCTCTTCCTTTGTGATTGGAATACTTTCTTTAGTGCTATAATTCCTTTCTTTTTATCTTTTGCATTATACTATAGATTTTTGCTTTGTATTTACCATGAGGTTTGTTTATAACAACTTATATCTGTAACAGTCCTATTTAAGTTGATAAGTTAATTCTGATTCCATTGTAAAGCTCTACATTTGTACTCTCCTACATGTTTTATGATTTTGATATCACATTTTACTTGTGTATCTCTTAGCTAATTATTTTAATCATAGTTACTTTAAGTACTTTTATCTTTTAACCTTCATATTAGTTTTATTACTTTTACTCTCTTTACTCTTTACCTGCCGACTTTACTATTTACTTACCTTCCTAATGAGATTTATTCTTTCATATGTTTTTTTTGTTACCAGTTAGCACCCTCTCTTCTCAACTTAATGAAGACCTTTTAACATTTCTTGTAAGACCAGTTTGGTGGCAATGACCTCCTTTAGCTTTTGCTTCTTTGGGAAATTCTTTATCCCTCCTTCAATTTTGACTGATAACTTTGCTAGGTTAAATATTCTTGGTTTTAGGTTTTTTCCTTTTAGTGCTTTAAATACTGTTTTCTGGCCTGCAAAGTTTCTGCTAAAAAAAAAAAATTGATACTAGTATAGGGGTTTCTTTGTAAATAATAATTTGTTTTTCTCTTACTGCTTTGAATACTCTCTTCTTGTCTTTAACTTTTGACATTTTAATTGCAACGTGTCTTCTTGTGATTCTCTATGGGTACATCTTGTTTGAAACTCTTGCAGCCATTATTTCTTCAAACAAGATCTCTGCCTCATTCTCTCTCTCTCTCTTACCCTTATGGAACCCCGATAATATGAATGTTGGTCCATTTGATGTTGTCTCATAAGACTTTAAGCTACCTTCACCTTTTCCATTCTTCTTCTTCTTCTTCTTCTTCTTCTTCTTCTTCTTCTTCTTCTTCTTCTTCTTTCTTTCTTTCTTATTCTTATTCTTATTCTTATTCTTATTCTTATTCTTATTCTTATTCTTATTCTATTTTCTTATTCTTATTCCTGTCCTCATTGGGTGAGTTCCACTGTCTTGCCTTAAAGTTGACTGATCTTTTCTTTTGCTTCGTCTAATCTGCTGTCCAACTTATCTTGTATATTTTTCAGTTCAGTTATTGTATTCTTCAGCTCTATGATTTTTATTTGGTGCATTCTTATATTTTCCATCTCTAGGTTGAACTTCCCATTGGTCATCCATTTTTCTCCCTAGTTCATTAAGCATCTTTATGACTTTGACCCTGAACTTCTTATCAGATAAATTACTTATCTCCATTTCATGGATTTTTTTTTCTGAGGTTTTATCTTAATAATTCATTTGGAAACATATTCCTCTGTGACTCTCTGTGGTAGTTTCTATATAGTAGATGAGACAACCACCTTACCCAGTCTTGAAAGAGGGGCCCAGTGTAGGAAATGAACCTTGTCATTCAACTCTGTTCCAGCTCTTTGTCATCTTTTAAAACTTTGTGCTTGCCTAAGCAGTCTATTATATTTTGATAACACCTAGTAATTTAGGACATGTCAAGATCTGTCAATATTCTTAAGGAGAGGGTCTCAGCACTTAAATTCCATTTGTTTGGAAGCCAGGTCTTCAGGCAGCAGCTTTAAAAGTATGCCAATTTAAACAGTCCTCTGGGACTGCAAGTATAAGCCGCACTGGCCAGGCAGTCTTGTGGTGTCCCCTAGGCAACAGTCACAAAAATAGGGGACTGTATAAGCCCTTTTCTGGAAGATACTAGTGAGATGGAGCAAGCCAGAGGGCCAGTGCCAAGATGCCATCCACAACCCGTGTTCCTTGAGAATAAACCCATAGCCTACTAGATGTTTGTCAAACCTGAAATCTACCCTTCAGGCCAAGCTACAGGACCAGCCAAGAGCCCACCCTAACAAAATGACTGGTGGAGGTGTGTTTCAATCTGCTGTCTGCACATTGCCCTTGGGGTTGTAGCCAGCTGAGAACCATCTCTGATTACTATAGTCCATGGGACCCAGGAATGCAAGCCCCCTGGCCACCAGAACCAAGGGATGTCCCCAGGGTGGCAGCTGCATTATTCAGGGTGACAGATGTAAAAAACAGGATGTCAACTATGTATGAAGCTCCCCTCCAGGAGACACTGGAACTCGAGTGCAGCAGAAGGAGAGGGTGAAGAAAAAATGCCCACCCTCCAATGTTTCTTGAAAGAATTATAGTCAGCCTCTAGATGTGGGTTTAATTAGAAGCTTGTTCCCCAGATCTCAGCCATGATGATTAGATAAAAGGCCTCCTTCACAGAAAGGCCAAGCGCCTGGGTCTGTTGTCTCTTGATGTGCCCTATGGGTGATAGCTGTTGAAGAACTTTCTTTATTGGTTACAATCCTGTGGGACCCATGAGTATAAAACCCCACCGGTAGCCAGAGCCAGACAATATAAAGGTATACCCTGCAGCAGCCACAAAAACCAGTGTGCTGAATAGTGATATGAGATCCTTTCTGGATGACACCAATTGTTACAATAGGACCAAGAACACAAGCACCCCTCACCTCCAGAGCCAGGCATTCAAGAGACATTCTGTTGGTGGCAGCCATAAAAAATTAGAGCATTTTACAGATGAATGTAAAAGATTTCTTCCTGGAGACACTGGTGTTCTGGAGTATGTCAAAGTGAAAATACAAAGATGATACCTCCCAGTCCCTACCTCCAGAGAGAGCTCCAGCAGGTTCCTAAATGTGTGTGTTAAATTAGATGTTTGCTTTTCAGACTAACACTTTAATAAGCTGTCATTATTTGCAGGTGACATGATATTATATATAGAAAACCCTAAAGACTTCATCAAAAATGCTAAATAAATGAATTCAGTAAATTTGCAGTATAGAAAATCAAAACACAATAATTTGTTGCATTTCGATACACTAATAATCAACTATCAGAAAAAAGAATAAAAAACAATCCCATTTACAAATTCACCAAAAAGAATAAAATAGTTACAAATAAATTCAACCAAAGAGGTGACAGAACTATATATTGAAAACTACTAGACAATAATTGAAAAAAATTAGAGGCACAAGCAAATGGAAAGATATTCCATGCTCACAGATTTGAAGAATAAATCTTGTTAAAATGTCCATAATCCCCAAAGCAATCTACAGAAATGGAGTAATGCCTGTCCAAATTCCGATGTCATTTTTCAAAGAAATGGAGCAAATAATCCTGAACTTGTACGGAATCACAAAACACCCTAAATATCCAAAGCAATCTTGCAAAAAAAGAAAAAAAAAAACTGAGAGGGATCACATTCTTGGACTTTAATATTAAACTATTAAGTTATATTACAAAGCTATAGTAATTAAAATAGTAGGAGTATTGGAATAAAAACAGACAGATCAATGGAACAGAATAGGAAGCCCTGAAATAAACTCACACTTATTGGTCAATTAGTTAATGACAAAGAGGCCAAGGATATACAATAGGGAAAGGACAGTCTCTTTAATAAATGGTGTTGGAAAAATTGGATAGCAACATGCAAAAGAATAAAACTCAACTACTATCTTATACCATGCACAAAAATTAACTGAAAATGAATTAGATACTTGAATGCAAGATCTGAAACCATAAAATTTAAAGAATAAGTCATAGATACTAAGCTCCTTGACATAAGTCTTGAAGATGATTTCTTGAATCTGGCTCCAAAAGCAAAAATAAATAAGTGGGATTCTATCATACTAAAAAGCTCTGCACAGCAAAGGAAGATATTCTCAAAATGGAAAGACAACCTGCTGATGGCTAGTATCAAGAAGAGAAGAAATAACAAGTTCTGTGAGAATATGGAGAAAAGGGAACCCTTTTTCACTGTTGGTGGAAACATAAATTGGTGTGGCCACTATGGAAAAAGGTATGGGGGTTCCTCAAAAAAGTTGAAAATAGAATTACCATATGATTCAACAGTTCTACTTTTGAGTTCTTATCTAAAGAAAACTGAAATACTAACTTGAGAAGATATTTGCACCCCCAAGTTCATGGCAGCATTATTTACATTACCCAAGATAGGGGAAGAAGTGTCCATTGTAGGCTGAATGAATAAAGAAAATGTGATGTGCATACACAATGGAATATTACTCTGCCATAAAAGGAAATGAAATCTTGCCACTGTTGACAACATGGATGGACCTCAAGGGCATGTGCTAAATGAATCAAGTCAGATAGAGAAAGACAAATTCTGTATGATCTCTCTTATATGTGGAATCTCAAAAACAAAACAAAAAACCAAGCTCGAGGATACAGAGAACAGATTGGTCATTGCCAGATGTAGGGAATAGGGCATAAGAGAAATGGGTAAAGGGCATGTAAATTACTTAAAAATTAAAAAATAATTAAAAATTAAAACCTCATTGGTTGGCATGATATGTTCTTTAGAAATAAAACATTTAAAAAAGTAAATACTGGACCTATTATAGGTTATATATAGAGAAATTGCAAGCTAAAACCTGGCACACTACTGTTTCTATGTTTAGATTGTACAAAGACTTCTGCTTTTTATTTTAAATTTCCTACCTGTCCATATGTTTTAAAAAAAAAAATCTGAGACACTTTAAGAGGTGACATTTTTTTAAAAGTTATTTTAGGAAGAGATTTATTTTAATTTATTTCATTTGGTAAATAATGTTAAAATGAGTCATATTTTGTTTGCAACTTTAGTTATTTTAATAATTTGAATGTAATTCTATTTAGCACTATTTACATGGTTGCTCATAATGTATATATCCTTGTTTAAATCTCATTATGTTTTTAATTGTTTTGTATTTGTCATTCCCATAGTTTTTTTCCACATGTGTTAAATCTGGAGGTTTTGCCAGGTGGAAAGCCAAACAGAGAGAATGAAGTATATTAATTACAGCAAGAGTAATTAATATGCATATCTGCACTGTATGCAATTATCTATGGACTTTCAACACTGCCTTGAAGATTCTGCTATATATTTTCTTAATAGATTCTCTTTCTTATTTTCTGGGAAAATTATTGTAAAACTTATTTTTCTTCTCACCTTCCATCTTACTTATATCTCTCCATTCTCCACTCATGTATAATTCATGGAGGAAAACAGAAAATAGTAGATTAGAACTAATTCCCTCGTCTTCTAACTAGTAAATAGGTATATGCCTATGACCGTTGTCACCACTTTATTTATTTTCTTATATTAAAATATCAGCTGTGTCTTTCCTGCTGTTAAAGATTCATCCCTCCACTTGTAAGTGAATTCTATACCTTCTTATCCACTTGTATATGTGACCCTCATGGAGTAGCTCCTGTGTTGCATCTTGCCCTTGTTCTTACTCTTAATTTCCTCTGTGTGGAACACTGTTTTTCTGCTTTTTAATTTATTTTTTTACAGTGCCTTTCTTATTGCTCCTTGTTTCCCTGGAATCCTCTGTTTTCTGCACAAATATCTATTCCTCCTTTAGGTATAAAACAAAGCATTCTCTGATTACCTCCAGATATACTGAAACAGTCTTTCTTATAAACAATGTGCAATTATCAACATCAAGAGGAACTATGTTTTATTACGTTTGCCTGTTCTCATATATCTTTTCCTGGTGATTCTAAGGTGGTTAAAGGCATCAAGCTATACATTCAGAGATTTGTGTTTAAATCCATTTTTACTGCTTTCTAGCTGTGTGAACTTGGGCAAGCCACTTAGCTTCAGTTGCCTCATCTATTTAAAAAAACAATAATTAAAAAAACAATCTTATTGCTGTCAAAAATCAATGAGCTAAAAAATAGAATCAATGGTGTCATGCCTACTATGTGCTTAGAATGGTGGCTGGCATCTTTTATGTGTCTAATAAATGCTAGCTACTGTACCTTGGAAATGTACCTCATAGACTGCAAACTTTAGAGCATCATTAATCCATAACCTCAGCTCCCACACACTGAATTGCATCCTCATGTTTGCCCTGAGGCTACATCTCTCACAACCTATTCTCAGCCAAAGAGAAATGTGGTGGAGACACTAAGACAGGCCTATTCTTGGAAAACATTAGAACTCTCAGACTTTGTCTCCAGGACTCCCACCACCTTGCTGAACTGCCTTAGAATTCCAGTGTAGTCTACAGTTTCCCCAAGCACATTTCCTTCTTTCCCATTCTCCTTCAGATGTCTCAGATCTGCATCATAGTCTATGGCTTTCCCAGAATCCTCTGGCTCCTTTTTCATGTTCACTAGCTGGTTTTCCTTGTGTGTTGAATTCTGGCTTGTCATTGGCTTCTTGGAGATCTTGGACTCATATAAGTGGTTCTGGGAGCGGCTTGAGAAACTGTGGCTGTCATAGATGAAGATTTGAAATTGGCTCACCTATAATCTGGTGGGTCAAGAAGATGCTATTCTGTTTGGTAGATGGGACATGAATAGTTTCTGGAACAAGATGACAGCTTAGTTGCTAAGTGTTTCACCACTGGTGATATGGGAAAATGTCCCTGGAAGGGAATGCTCTGGCAGGTGCAGTAATGCAGGTGTTTGAAAGGTATGGTGGAGACAATGCTATTAAAACAGTTGGTTGGTTATAGGTAAATTGCATAGAGGATAATGACAGACTAAGGGCAATAAATGACTAAACATGATAACTAACAAGTCTTCATGATAACTTATAAAGAAGGCCCTTAACTTCTGTAGTGGAACAGCAAATATATAGAGAGCTGCAGCCTGAAAATGTCATTATTAGGGTTGCAGAGCTCCCAAGAAATCTGAATACTCAGCCAGTTCAAGTCTGTTATGCCAAGGTCAGAGTTGTGGTGGGGGAAATCTAGTACTGTGAAAATGGAATGGAGCATATGGTTTATTTCTTTTGATGATATTGATTCTGGGGAACCTATAGACTCCTTGGACTTGCAGTAGTGGTCTCCCTTCCCTAGTAACAACTAGAAGTTCCCAATGCTGGATGATACTGAAGTCTTTCCTTTGCAGGCTAACAGGTGCCTCCCTCAGGGGCTGTCCTCACCTTCTGTCTTGGTTGCCAAGGTGCTAACTAGGATTAAATTTCTGCATTGAAATTTAATGCTGGGCCTGATGAAGGAGGGAAAAGACAAAAGATCTGCAAAAATTCATTAACATGTATCAGCAGGAGCCAGAGGAGAACCTCAAGGATCAAGAGGGCCAGAATATAAAACTAGACAGGAAGAATTCATTGATTTGGGAACACTTTCTTGGGATACAGGAATCAAAATCCTATTAGGAAGCCCAGAGGAATAGACCAAACTTGTTGCTAAAGTGACCATCAGAAGCCTAGAAAAGTTATGTACAACATCTAGCAAAGTGGAAATAAATCCTGAGTTGCCTTGAAAGATGAGGGAATTGGGCATCCTGGGATGGATGTCTTACGTAAAGCTGGATGACCCACCAGAGGCCTATGTTCCACAGAAGGGCTCAAAGGAAATACCATTCACACAAGCCACCCAGAAAATACCAGTAAGAAGAGCATCAAGTTCATGAAGACATTCAGTGATGGCTTTCCTCCTCAGTGCCATCGAGGAGAGAGTCACAGAAATAGGCTCATTAATATCTTTGGAATGATGAGGACCCAAAGAAAGTCAGATGGTGGTGTTTAAACACTAAAAGTATCATGGCATCCCATTTAGAGTGCAGGCATTTAGGGAGTCCTGGATAAGATCTAGTTCACAGTGTAGCCACTGGGTCAGAGGACCCACTCAGTGGTCATTCCCAGTTACCAAGTATTTATAACTGGAACTGATATACCTGGCATTTGGAACAAAACCCACCTTGGGTCCTTCATCTATGGAATAAGAGCTATCCTAGTAGGTGTTGGAGGGAGATTAGTGCCATTATTAATGTTCCAACCATTATTCTTATGAGTACCTATGGTAGTCTTTATCATGTTTCATTTTGCCCTATTTACCTTATCATATTTCTTTTTATTTTATATTTAGCTTGGGATTATAGAAACCTCATCCTGCAGAGTAACTGTAGACTAATGCAAACTTAACCAAGTAATAGTCTTGCTCCTTGTTGCTCTGGCTGATGTGGTATCACTGTTAGAAGCAGATATTAAGATTTCAAGTACATGATATGCCGCCAGTATTTTGGCATGCTCATTTCTCTTCATTTCCATTAGAAAAGTAGATCAGGAACAGTTGCTTTTAGGATCCATTAACCTTCCTGCTTGTGTCATAATATAGTCCAAAAAAATTGAAATGCATGACCATCACACAGAATGTCACAAAGATGCATTACAGAAACAACATTGTTCTGGTTGGACAGGATGAGCAAGGGGTGGCTAGAGTGCTGGTGACTTTGGCAAGACACCTGTACTCCAAGGGTAAGAGATAAACTCAAGGCAGTTTCAGGGATCTGCTACTTATGTGAAATTCATGGATATAGACGTCAGCAGTGTGTCAGGCTGGCTCCTCCAAAACAAAATATAAATTCCTACATCTTGCATCCCCTACAACAAGAAAGAAAACAGTGTACCTTGGTAGATATTTTTTGGTTTCTGGATGTAGCACATTCCCGTCCTGAGAGTACTACCTTAGTGCAATAGTGGTGGTGACGTGAGAGCGACTAGCTTTAGGTTGAGCTGGGATCAGAAAATAGCTCTGCAGAAGTTCCAGGCTGCAGGGCTTCAGCCGGCCACTTAGTCCATATGATCCTGCAGACTTTAAGACGTTCAGGTATCAGTATTTGGAAAATAACCAGTACAGAGATTATGGACAATGCCCAGTGGGAGAATTCAGCTGAGGGCTTCTGGAATCTGGAACACCATGCCATCTGTAGCAGAGATTGTATACTCTTTGAGATATAGCTCTTGACTGGGCCTTAGTAGAGATGGAATGCTTAACTTTGGAGCAAATACCAAGTGGCCAGGTTTCCGGAAATGCCCACTATAATCTAGATTCTGTTAGAATTGCCAAAGTCAGATGTACTCAGCAGCACTCATTCTAAGGTGAAAATGGGACATTGGGATGGAGCCCAAGCAGGACCAGATGTACAAGTAAGCTGCATGAGTAAGGATCCACGCACTCCCATGTCACCCACTGTGGTTGACTGTACCAGTGGTTCTTTCCCAGTTCACACCCACGTGAGCTCTTGTACAAATCACAAAGGAGTGGGCCAATTCTGAACGTGGCACATAGTAGGGGCTGAATAAATAGTAAATATAAGGAGTTGGTTAAACTTCTGCTTTTGTGTGGGTACATAATGATCATTCCTGTTCTACAGATGAAGAAATTGAGGCCAAGTGAGGTAAAGTTCATCACCTGTATATAATGAATAAGGAGGTTGGAAAACAGATGTCCTGCCTCATGCCATAATGTGCTTTCTATGATACCCCCTGTTTTTCATGTTTACTGCAGGATGTTGTCTTCATTTTGGAAGGAGAATCGGGTTCATTATTAGAAATTAAATTATAACACAGTTAATGTTCCACATTTAAAACATTTAAAATGCCATGCCCCATTTGCTAACCTAAAAACTGGTATCCACATATGTTGAGTCACTTTTTTCAATTACTTGCAAAAATGGATAGAGATTGGGAGGGGCTGTGAATTTATGCATACTAATGAAACCTTAAAATAAAATGTTTCCATGTGCAACTTCCAGTCTTGTTGGATAACTTTACTTGATTGAAAATTACTTGAGAAAGATGAAATCATAAATTACCTTAAATTTACTGAAAGGCTGTGAACCACCTATATTAGGTGTGAAGCTGATGAAGTTTCATCCTGAATGGAAATAAGTTGAGAAAACAACATGACTAATATTTCAGATACATCTCCAGAAAGAAGGCTGACAGTATTAGCTCCACTGGGTCGAATACTGAACAACACTGCCAATACATTTCTGCTATCATTACAATAGCAAAGAGTTCCATTTATCACTTAACAATTTCCACTGGTTCCATTTGTATTTCCTACTGTGCATATTCATTCTTTTTCTACTAGTAATGACTCATTCATTCATTTATTCCTTCATTCAATGAACCTCTACCTTACCATATGTTAGGCACTATGTACCTATAGAATTGTTTCTACCTGCTTTAGTGGCAAACAACATATTGTTAGATTATGACAAGGTAGCATTTTGCAGATAAAGAAAATGAAGCAAGAGATGTTTGGTAACTTCTTCAGTGTCACACAGCAAGTGTATGAAGGATTTGAGTTTTAGAACAGGAAGTGTGGTTCTAGAGCCCATGTTTTTAATGACGATATTATTTCTCACAAATTTCATAGTGTTGTATCACTTCTCTGATTTAAGGTATCCCTGCTATGTTTCTGAGGGAAACATATGTACAGTTATTTTAGAAAAGTAAATCATAATGGCAAGTAATAGGAAAGTCTTATGGGATCTGTTACATATTTTTGTGGGTCTGTGGCAATTTATCTTGGGCCTCAGAAAACTTTATTATTTTTAAAAATACATGTTTTTTAAAAAATTGCAAAGTATTTGAAAAATCTGTTAGGTGTTATAGCTGAGTCAACTGCCTTTAAAATTTTGTATTCTAGATATGTAAATCAAAGACATGTATATATGACTTAGTCATACAAAGTCTTACTATACTTAGTCATAAATTAGAATAATATCATTTAAATGGAAATGTGAATGGACAGTGGCAAGGCTATTTGGGGAAAAGATGTAAATATAATGCAATTGGGGTTGTAGTTGTAAGGCTTTTTTGTTATCCTTAAGATGTGGGTAATGATAAGGTCACTTTAGAATTCTTCAGGAATGTAGGTATAATATGTCTAAGGTATATGCCTAGCAATGAGACAGACCAGTTGCCTCATACTCAAAGAACATGATGACTGAGGTTGACCTGGGGGATCTACTGGATAGGACCCGGCTGCAATTTTGGATTGGTGAGCTCTTTCTCCTGAAGATCACTGTAGTTTTATCACAACAGTATTTTTAAAATATGTGATATGTTTTGATAGATAGAGGGTCTTATATTAGAAATGAAAATCTTCAAATGATGAACTGAAAAGAGACCCTAGAGTGCATGCAATTAAAAATAACCAGATACTTATTTTTCTTATAAAGGCAGAAGTAATTCCTTTGTCCAATCCAGTAAGAAGTTTTTACTGTTTTCTAATCACTATATTGGGTGTGCTTGTAACCTATAACATCCTTTGAAATTAATTCAATAAACTGATTTTACTAAAATAAAAAATAAACAAAAAGTCTGTCACAATTTGGACATCCTGGACTGGGAATCCTATATTATTTCCAACTGGTCCTGGGGTTTTGTTTCCCAGTTGTGTGCATTCATGGCCATCTGCTTTCATGGCACTGTGACAGCTTACACTCTTGTTGGAGCACTGACTTGCTTAGCTAAACAGGAGTTTCCAGTTGGTATTCAAATAAAAATCTTTTCTCCTGAGCTCTTATCTATTAAATTATACCCTCCACTCATTTTATACTCAGTAACAATACAGCACTTTAAGGTTCATCCATAATTCAATTCATCCACATGATCACGTTTCCATTAAACAAAATTTTATCTTGGCATTGATTTAGATTTACAGAAAAGTTACAGAGACAGTACAGAGTTCCCATATACATCACTTGCAGTGTACTTCACTATTAGCATCTTACAGTGCTATGGTATTTGACACAATTAATTGATACATCAGTATCAACTCAAGCCCATACTTCATTCACATTGACTTACATTTTACCTAATATCATTATCTTTTCCAGAATCCTTACATTTAGTTATCATATCTCCTTGGACTCTTCTTGACTGTTACTATTTCCCAGATTTTGCTTGATTTTGGTGACCTCAAGAGTTTTGAAAAGTGCTGGTCAGGTCTTTTGTAGAACATCATTAGATAGGATTTGTCTGATGATTTTATTGCGCTTAAATTGGGGTTATGAGATTTTAGGAGGAAGATCACAGAAGTGAAGTGCCATTTTCAACAGGGCTACATCTGTCAACAAGATTTATTATTTTTGATCTTGTTTTTGATCACTTGGATGAGGTGGTGTTGGTCAAATTTCTGTAAAGAAAGTTAACTTTTTAAAAATCCCCCATTGGGAACCCTCTTGCACTGTTGGTGGGAATGTGAACTGGTGCAGCTACTCTGGAAAACTGTGTGGAGGGTCCTCAAAGAGTTAAAAATAGACCTGCCCTACGACCCAGCAATTGCACTGCTGGGGATTTACCCCAAAGATACAGATGCAGTGAAACGCCAGGACACCTGCACCCTGATGTTTATAGCAGCAATGTCCACAATAGCCAAACTGTGGAAGGAGCCTCGGTGTCCATCGAAAGATGAATGGATCAAGATGTGGTCTATGTATACAATGGAATATTCCTCAGCCATTAGAAACGACAAATACCCACCATTTGCTTCAATGTGGATGGACCTGGAGCGTATTATGCTGAGTGAAATAAGTCAATTGGAAAGGACAAACATTATATGGTCTCATTCATTTGGGGAATATAAAAGTTAGTGAAAGGGAAGAAAGGGAAAGGAGAGAAAATGAGTGAAAATATCAGTGAGGGTGACAAAACATGAGAGACTCCTAACTCTGGAAAATGAACAAGGGGTAGAGGCAGGGGAGGTGGGCGGGGGGTTGGGGTGACTGAGTGATGGGCACTGAGGGGTGCACTTGGCGGGATGAGCACTGGGTGTTATGCTATATGTTGGAAAATTGAACTCCAATAAAAATTAATTAATTAATTAATTAATTAAAGTCAAAAAATAAAAAAAATAAAATAAAAATCCCCCATTTGTTCTGTATTCTTTGGAGGAAAGTCATTGAGAAACAGGACTTAAGCAGAGAATTATCCTCCACTTCTGTGAGGATGAAGTTTCTACATAATTTATTTGGCATTGTTTTGTATGGGAGATTTGTCTATTATCTTCCTTTATTCAATTATTTAGGGGCATGTGGGTGGCTCAGTGGTTGAGCATCTGCCTTTGGCTCACATCATGATCCCGGGATCCTGGAATCAAGTCCTGCATGGGCCTCCCCACAGGGAGTCTGCTTCTCCCTCTGCCTATGTCTCTGCCTCTCTCTGTGTGTCTCATAAATAAATAAATAAAATCTTTTAAAAAATCATTTATATATCATTATGGATTCATAACTATTTATTTAGATTTTGGGCTAAATTCAGTACTATTTTATTTATTTTATTGCTCAAGTTATGCCATTTTGGCCACTGGGAATTCTTTCAGTTGGTTCCTACGTCCCTTTGACACAGCCCCATCACTGTGTGTGTGTGTGTGTGTGTGTACACGTGTGTGCATGTTAGTTAACACTTCCTTCCTTTCTGGCAGTACTACATACTCCAACCTCATTTTGAATATTTCCTGTCCAGTGCTAGAATTAACCATTTTTAAAGCAACTTTGGTCCTTTTTCTTGGAAAGTGGTGTTAGAAACCAAGATGTGATACTAGTTATACTCATTGCTACTGGAATGCCATTGCCCCTTCAGCTGACAGAGCAAAGAAAAACATGTAAAATAACCTATGAGTATATACACATATCTATTCATATTTTATCTAGATTTGTATCAATCTCTCTTTCTCTCTAGACCCCCTCCATGTGTATATATATACATATAGAATCTTCATATATTTGTATGTATATATATATATGTCTATCCATCTGTATCTATATTAAGCTCTAATTGATGTCTCTATCTCAAATCCATTACTACATGAATCATTCTAGCCTTTTCTTGCTTGTTTATAATTTTCCATTCCAACAGTAAGAAAACTGACTCCACCATCCAGCACTCATTTACTTAATTATTCAGTTCTAGTATACATGTATAATGATTTCAGAATTGTTAACCTTTACCAACTTTAAGAGCTAGGGTATGGTATTTATGCATACTTTCGCTTTTAGTGTTACAGAGTCCACTCCTTTCCAGTTACTTAGGTCAGCACTTTTCCTTGTCTTCCTTCAGTGGGGGTATTTTGTACATTTATAATATAGTTAGATTTTTTGGTTACATTCAGTTATCCCCTAGCTTCCTGAATGTTTTTTTCTAATTTTTTCATTATATTTCATTCTTCTTGCTTTAAAGTCCTATGCATTTGACAAATGTATAATGTCATATGTCCCCATTACAATATCATGAAGAATATTTTCCTTAAATCTTTTTCCCTAAAAGTCCTCTGTGCTTCATCTATTCAACCTCCTCCATTCCTGAAGACTATGTTTCAAATTACTCTATCATATTTTCTGGAAATATTTTACATATTAAGATGTTCTATATCTCAATTTCTATAGTTGGTAATGTAAAAGGTTATGTCTCTGTATGTGTATGTAGATATGTGTGCATCACTTCCTAGTTCCTTGTTGTTTGATTATGTAGATATATATATTCACGTAAAAACCAACTAACTTTGGTACTGAGAAGCTAAACCGTGCTTATGTGTTATATTTTATACATATATAGACTAACCTCTTATTTCATATTCTATCAATTTTAATATCATGGAATATATTTTGAGAATTGGATATATTGCACTTTCCCATTCAATAATCTATATTAAAGCCTCAGAAATTGGGGAGCCTGTATGGCTCAGTTGGTTAAGTGACCAGCTCTTGGTTTCACTCAGGTCATGATCTCAATGGGTGGTGAGATTAAGCCCCACGTGGGGTCTGTGTCAGGCTCCACTCTCAGTGGGGAGTCTGCTGGAAGATTCTCTCCCTCTGCCACTCCCCCACTTTCTCCTCCCTAAAATAAATAAATAAATGAATCTTTAAAAAAAAAAAAAAAAAAGGCCTCACGAATTAAGAGAAATCTGTGATACTATATGACCAAATGGTTAATGCTAGATGTTTGGTAGATGGCTATTAGCTAAAAATATAGAGGAAATGAAAGAACAAAGCTGCTTGGTTTTATAGTCCTATATCAAATTTTCTTTATATTCTAATTTGGCTTTCCAAATATAACTTAAAAAGAATTTATTTATTTGTTCATGAGAGACACACAGAGAGAAACAGAGACACAGGCAGAGGGAGAAGCAGGCTTCTTGCAGGGAGCCCAATGTGGGTGGGACTCCATCCTGGATCCCTGGATCACGCCCTGAGACGAAGGCAGACTGTCACCTGCAGAGCCACCCAGGCATCCCCCAAATGTAACTTTTAAAACTTGAATCTCTTGTATTTCTTTAACTGACACCAGGGAAATATGCCTGTTTATTGTAGAACAAATACAGTTTTCTTAAAACATTTTTAAAACATGCAAAAGTTCATGTTTTACAATGATATTAGGGTTTCTTCAGGTAGGAATTCTACATTTCAGAGGATCCATATGTGATACAAACAGTGAACAATTGGGAACACTAGCTGATAATGATATGATCATTTTTGGCAGTCTCTTTATGTAAGTTCTGGCAGAAATGTAGTAATACATTAGTCATTTTCACAGAGAAGATACTGGTCCATGCCAGTCTCTTATTTGGGGTGCCATCTGCACCTTTTTTTGTCAGTAAATTCAAAAAGAAAATATATCCATTGATGGATACTATTTCTATTTTTTAAACATTGAAGCAAACCATTCTTATAGTATAACGAGTACTACACATAACTGAAATTACTTCTGGGCATCCTTTATTAACCAGAATACTGGCCTCAACATTGCTCCAATAAGCTTTAACATTTCCATTTGATTTAAATTGTTCACAATTTATTATCTCTAGAGCTCTTGGTTAAACATATGAGGAGACAATGAGTCTTACTTTTTGCTTCATTAATCATGGAGCAACTCATTTGACCCTCATTTTTTCAATTCTTTCATCTCTAAATGTGGTAATAAGGAGACATGGTATCAGAAAAGATGGGCTATATATCTGTTAAGGTTAGCAACAACTAAAGTTGATCTAAACTTAAAGGTTGCTGATAATATTATAGAATCAGGTATTTCAAAGTTTGCTGACTTACTTTAAAATGTGCAGCTTGATAATTTAAATTACACATAATTTATAAGCTCTTTCATGTTACTCATGCTTTGAATATAGTAAATACTCACCAGATATTTGTTGTGCTGAATTGAAGCATGGATAGACTTGCTATAATGACTTAAAAGAAGCTTCTGAAATAGTCAAAGAGGGAAGCTCACAGACATGCTTTGGTGTAAAATAGGGTTTCAAAGAATGATTTCTTACCATTACTATTTTGGACAAGAAGAGGAAACTATTACTTACTCCTGGATTATTTTGAGGAATTTTATAGTTCTGCTGAATTGTTTAGAGGTTATAACAAACACATGGTCATGCAGAATAATGAGTACCATTTAAGTGACTACTATGTATATATATAGTTGAATTTTTCAGACTATATACTAGTCACTGAAGACAAATATCATGTCCTAATGATATCTAAAATCTATTGAAAGCTTGCTTTGTAGAAGGTATGTTACTCTATTATCTCACTTATCTCCAGATAAGCTCTTTGAAATAAATACAATTTTTAGTTCCATTTTACTAATGGGTAAACCAAGTCCTGATAAGTTTTCATATAATTATCAACTTTGTAGTGAATGGCTTTAAGGGACACATCTCATTTATATTATAGGTCCTTGAGAATAAATGTAGCTTGCTAATATGTGTCTTTAAAAAAAAACCCTTGTTTTGTTGCCTAAATCTATCTGTGAAAGGCCAGACATTTTGCCAGTGATTAAGAATAAATGAAATATTGAGAAATCCTTTTAACTAACTATAATTGAGAAAACATCTTTGATATTTTAGGTCATACCAGCATGGCATTTTAAAAAAGATTTTATTTATTTATCCATGAGAAACAGAGAGAGAGGCAGAGACATAGGCAGAGGGAGAAGTAGGCTCCCTATGGGAAGCCCAATATGGGACTCGATCCTGGGACTCCAGGATCACACTCTGAGTCAAAAGCAGGCACTCAACCACCGAGCCACCCAGGCATCCTCAGCATGGCATTTTTAATCTTATATTTAAGATCTAGTACCTTATTTAAAGTTAACTGGTTGCTTGTGATTTCTCTAAGTATTTCAGGTGGCCAACTGCTATCTTCAGTCTCTGGAATAAACTACTGAGAAAGAAATTTATTAAAGCTGGTTGTCCAACTGCTTGGAGAGTAGTTGTGTCTATAGCCACCTGTATCAACAGCCACTCCTCAAGGCTGTTTAAATAATGGCCCCAAGGCAGCCCGGGTGGCTCAGCAGTTTAGCACCGTCTTCAGCCCAGGGCATGATCCTGGAGACCCAGGATTGAGTTCCATGTTGGCCTCCCTGCATGGAGCCTGCTTCTCTCTCTGCCTGTGTCTCTGCCGCTCTCTCTCTGTCTCATGAATAAATAAACAAAATCTTAAAATAATAATAATAATAAATAATAATAATAATAATAATAATAATGGCCCCAGAACACCCTGGGCTTGGTAGGAAATCTCACAATGGATAAATTTTAGTTATATCCTGTACAGTCTTTTTAGTACATTTTAGTTCATGTGGCTCTGTAGGTGGCAAACAGCATATATTGTTGGGTAGGCCACTGACCAGTATGTTTTCCTCCATTCAACTGATACAAAGTTATTGGTCATGTATTGAAGGCAGATTAGTTTTCAAAAAACAAAATAACAAAATAAAACCAAAATGAGTGAAGAGAAGCAAAACAATTATATTTAACTCATTCCTTCTCAAACCTTTTATTTTTTTCAAACTTTATATTTTAGATGAATGTTCTGAAATTGGATTAGTATAGTAATATAGAACACTACAAAACGGTGGAAAAATGTTCCCCAATCCAATTTTGCTTGAGTTGAAAGAGTGCCCAAGACTTTGAGAAAAATTTTGAGTAGGTCAGGCTCAGTGGACACATGGAAGCAATTACTCTTCCCAGTTTTGAAAATAAGGTTTATAGGAGCGGAAAAAGCTGATGTCTTCCAAATTAGACTGGATCCGGTAAATACTACCATGATTATTAACAAATATCTCCTGTGTTATTATATTTCTAGGATAGATAGAGACATAGATGTAGATATATTTATCGAACTTTAGGTAAACCCCCAAAGGCCCTTTCTTAACCTAAGGACATACGACATGTAGGGTTTACCTCTTATTAAATTAGAGGAGGGATTGGCAACATTTCCTCCTCTAAAAATATCCTGGTACCCTCCTTACCAGGCCCAGTGATATGAGTAAATAGTTGCTATAGTACTGGAGGTTATACCTTCATTCTGTCATGGCTTCTCTCCCAAGTGGATTTCCAGTTGTTTAATACACCTAGGGATGCTTCAAATGCCCTTTGTCTTCCTTTCCCAAAAATGGGAATTAAACCGGAGACAGTTACGCTCTCCCGCTGAAATCCAAAGCCACAACAATAAATAAAGTTATTATATATGTTATAATAGTATAGTGATATCATCCATACTCAATATAAGCCATATTATGAGCCTGACAAATAATAAATACTCCTAAATCTTTGTGGGATATTATTATGTGATTTTATATATCATGGAAACCACTCTAATTTCTTAAAGTCTTTTTGTTTGGATTCTAAAATCTTCCACTGGTAAATTCTCAAAATTGCCATATAGTAAACACAAGGGGCAATAGGAAATTTTTCTTCCAAACATTTTCGATGAGCAAACATATAGCTAAAAAGACACTGCCTTGTAATCAAAGATCATTCTAAATTCCCCTTATTAGTAGGTACATTCATCGCTTGTCTAACATTCAGTCCCACCAACTCCACACCCCTTCCTCCATTCAGATCCCCCTGCACAATCTTCCTGTAGCCCTGGAGAAAAAGCAATGTCTTTCCGCTGTGATTCTTAAGTTAGGAATGTGTTTTGAAGTGCATAAGAGTTATCTTGTTGTTTAATTGTGAAGTTGACAAAGTAAGGTTTTCCTGTCATGAAAAAGCCTGTGTAATATCAAGTGCTTACCTGTCTTCTCAAATATCTATGCCACCCAATTTATTTAATCATTCTTTGGCTTTTGAACTAGATTTCTACCATCACATATCTCTTCAGTCCTGATGACACAAAAAAACACAAGGAAGCCAAAGATATAGCAGAGAAGATGAGCTTTCAGAAGTACAAGCAATCTTAGGAGACCTTACTTTGATGTTTTGACAATATGTCTTCCCAAGAGAGAAAAATAGGGATAGAAAGAATAAAAAAAAAAGTAAGGAAGTGAAAAAGGAGGAAAACTTAACAGGCTTACATTACTTAGAGTCTATAAGTAATGCTTCATGAAATAATTATTTTTTCAAATGTATTTCATCATTCCTTAAATCAACAGTAAAAATCTTTTCATTGTGTCCAACTTACTATACTTCTGTATGTTACAGTCAACTGTAGCATGAGAATAATTTTAAAAGGGAATGACATTTGAAAAAATTCAAAAGACAAATCTAAATCTTATTCTATACTTCTAAAGATCTCAGTGATGTTCAGTCAAGATGGTTTACTAACAGAATAATAGAATGACAAACTTTTCATCAATAAAAATGTTTGTTACATATGATATCATTATCAAGTTGTAATCAAATCTGTCATTATTTGAAAATATTTTCCTAATGTCTATACATTTCATAAATCTTTTTTATGATCTTTCAAGACTGAGGCTAGTTGTTTTTAGCTTATATGGCTCATATTTTTCAGTGATCATTTTTTAAAAATATAGAGTGCTTTATGAATTTGTGTGTTATCCTTGCACTGGGACCATGCTAATCTTCTCTGTATCATTCCAATTTTAGTATATTGTGCTGCTGAAGTGATCACTTTTGGTGATAGTTTTCAACACTTAAAATGAAATGCAGAAGACTTTTTCAATATATACAAATATGAGTTGAAATAAAATTACATTAAGTAGTAGAAAGGTTTGATACATTAACTAAGGATGATGACTACTGGCTTATAAAAATTCACACTACATTTTGTATAGCTATTGTGTAGCTATGAGCTTAAGAATTGGAGTACCTACACAGTGGGAGAGTACAAATGAACACCTATGCAGATGTTACTATAACAACAGAACAACCAATATGCTATATGATAGAAAAAAGCAAAGTGAAGTACTGATTATAAATGGTGCTTAGCTTTATTAAGCTAAGAGAGCACTATTACTCAAAGTCTGTATCTGACTGAGGCAAGTTGTTTTGTTGTAATCATGTTCTTGAGCTATCTTGTGACTGTCAGTCAAGGACTGCCATTCACCTAAAGGAAGCAGAAGCCTTGAAAATGTTGTTAGGTAATAGTCTGATCCACATTGAAGAACTTTTAATTCAGAAGTTTCTACCACTTTCTTTGAAATGCTCTCACATGTTCATAAGGACAACAGCCATGGAACTATGATAGTGTCAAAAGTCAACCTGCTACACAAACTCCTTTGAAATCTTCAACTGCGTAGTCACATGTCTAAATGAAAGACTAGTGATCATCTCATTGGAAATATTTCTAAAATATCAACAAAAAATGAACTTAACATTACATCACATAAATCCTTTTTTTGAAGGTACATGTTCTTTTAGCTGAAAACACAATTTAATATTTGCCTTATATTTAGGTAGAGTAAGTCCTATTTGTGATATTTTGATAGGACCATGCATAGCTGTGATGCTTCACATCCTCTTATACAACTAAAATTCTTAAAATTGAAATTCATTACTGGACTTTAGTTCTTGCATATACAACCATCTTGGGAGAAGTAACACATTTGACTGCTTTTGCCATCGTTTGTTGGTGTCAATAAGTTTATCAAATCTTTCTTTGCGAGCACTTTAGATACGACCTCCAGGAAGATGGGTATAGAGAAAGAATAAGTACTTAGAAAAGTATAAAACAGACTAGGAGGGGAATGGGAAAGTTTCCAAAACAAAGATAGAATAATATAAACTTCTGTTTATAATTTCCTTTCATTTTGGTAATCTATAGCAACATTCTTAGTAAGAAAGCAATGACAGAACCAGCTGTTGACAAATTATTTTTCTATAATCCATATTAACTAAGCACAAACTACTGACACAGTATGTCTTCTACTTTGGGATTGGGGAAATGTTTTAAATGTCAATAAATGACTTGTTGAAAGGGAGAAAATTCAGATACATAATTATTCTTTTCTTTCTTTTGTTGGATTGACTTTCCAGGTACGTGCTTTGGAAATGACTAAGAAGTGTTATTGTTACAAAAGAAAAAGAAAAGCTGAGGAATAGCAATTCCCTTTTTGAGTTCCTAGGAACATATATAGAGTCTTAATAAGGTCATTGGTGAATATTTTAATTAAAGTATTCTTAGGCTTATGGAATTACTAGGTCATATTAGAATATGCAAAATGAGTGTTTATACTTAGTTTGGCCACATACAACCTTTTTAAAAGAGTAGTTGATAGCATTTTCTAAACCTTTCTACTTTCTATTCTTTTTAATTTGGTGTGTTCTGAGTTCTTTCCTTATCACTCCACTGAAACTGCTCTCAGTAATGACATTGTTGACTTGACCTGACCTGACAAATTCAATAGATGCTTTCCAGTATTCCCTTTGTTCCATTTGATGCTGTTCATCCATCCCTTATCGATACTTCTTGTCAGTTCTGTGACTCTCCCTGGGTCCCATTTTCTCTTAGTGTTTTCACCACCTAAAAGTCTGAATCTTAGTCTCCTTTGTGGGGTTCCTCTTCCTCCATACACTCATTATACACAGGTATACCTCAGAATTCCACTTGCTATTCTTATTCCTTCTTCATCCTTAGATGATCATATCCACTCACTCTGAAGATTCACTTATTATTTATATTGGTTGTTCCTAACAATTAGGGAACATAGAGTCTGCAAGGTTAGCCGTTCTGAGTCCAGAGGTGAATACTGTATAGTAACTGGAACTGGGGACAATGGAAAATAATAGCACATCTCTGTATCCTCTGCAAAGCCTTGCTTCAGACCATCATCAGACCATCATCAGACCATCATTGCCTCTCACTGATTATGTGCCAGGCATTGTCAGGAGAAGTGTATATGGAAAGTTATATAAAATAAATAAAAAGGTCATGATATTATACTTGTCTAGCATAAATCTACTCATAGGAGTGACTGAATAACCATTTGCGCTAATTGTTTGGGTCTATTAAATAGGTCATAGGAAGTTCATCTGGTCCAGCAACTTCCTAGTATTACTGAAGAATTAAAAAAAAAAAAAAAGACAAGAACAGATGCTGTTGTAGAGGTCATGCCAAGAAAATGTGAAGCTTTGAAGCTTTTCATTTCCCTGTAACTACCACCATTACCTCTTCAAATTTCAAATTGAATGTTTGTCAGTATTAAGTCAAAGAGACAAGCTGTTCATGCCACAAATTCATCATATTCTATAAGTATACATGACAAATGCATCTTAGTTAGAATGTTCTCTTTAGGGTCAAAACTTTAGTCAATTAGCGTAAAAGACATTGTTATTTCCTTGGTAAGTGTATGGAACCCCTGCTTATAGAATTCATAGAATGTGACCACCCAGACTGTATTATTCAGTGATCAATGGATCATTGTAATACTGTTGATCAATATGACTAAGTTACATGGTTTCCTAAAGAATGGTTATCCCAAGGGTGTGGTTAATTTGGAAAAGGAAATAATAGAAAATGAAAATATATATTTTCTCTTGGAGTCTAGAACTAAGAATAAATAAATAGTAATGCTGATTTTATTTCAAAATATCAGAATGTAATAGGTAACTTTTCTTGGAAAATTTTATCCCAGTCCTTAAATTTTCTTAAGTATCCCCCTGTTCCCAGCCATGCTGTCTATGAGATGTACCTCCAGTAGTTATGCACCATATATGCACTGATATTTATCTGTAACTACCTGGACCAGACATAAACAGGCAGTAGAGATTAAGTAATTAAACTAGAAAGAGAAGAAAAAACAAACAGGAAGTACAGACCGTGTATCCTAATGGCCTTCGCGTTGATTGTCCAGGTCTTCTATAATGCCTGGATATCTTGCCCCCTATGTTTTCTTTAAGATAGTACTGCATCCTTTCAATAAAATCCCTGTTTTGTTTGAACTTATTTGTATTGAAACGCATATTTGTGTTTGTGGCCTACTATTTGCCTGCCAAAAACAAAAAACAAAACAAAACAAAACAAAAAAAACCCATTTCATCTGGGAGCAGTGTGTTCTCTTTAGAGCTCTTTCTGTTCCTTTTTTTTGCTTCTCAGTCTTAAACTACTTATATAGTTTTTTGTGGAAGATGCTATTTTTTCTATAAATCCTATGCAATGACCATAAGCGGCTATCACAAAGATTGGCACGTGGCTAGGTCTAGAGCAATCACAGCCCTTCCTTAGTATTTCTGGATCTGGAAGTAAGAAGAGCATTTGACCCTTTTCTCACCACTGGCAAATTTTTCAAATATAAAATTCAAGCATTTTTCCCACTAACGCAAGTCTGCAGTAAAAGACTATGAAGCCGGGGATCCCTGGGTGGCTCAGCGGTTTGGCGCCTGCCTTTGGCCCAGGGTGCGATCCTGGGATCCCGGGATCGAGTCCCGCATCGGGCTCCCAGCATGGAGCCTGTTTCTCCCTCCTCTGTCTCTCTCTCTCTCTCTCTCTCTCTCTCTCTCTCTCTCTCTCCATGTTTATCATAAATAAATAATTAAATAAATCTTATAAATAAATAAATAAATAAAAGACTATGAAGCCAACAAATGAAGCACAGTGAGGGGAGAATAGTGAAGATGTTTGTGATGCTGCTTCTCGCTGATCTGTAGATTTGCTGCATCTTTGACCTTTTTAGCCTTTATTTGTTTAAACCTTTCTTAGGTTTTCTGAATCCAAGATTCCCATATGTGCCTAAGCTTGTTTAATTGGATTTCAATTAAGGTTGCCAAATTTAGCAAATAAAAATACAGGATGTCCAGTTAGATTTGAATAACATATAAATAATGATATTGCGATATTTGGGATAAACACACTAAAAATGTATTCATTGTCTATCTGATAGTCAGATGTAACTGGACATCCTCTATACTTTCTGGAACCATTTGATCACTTGTAACTGAATTACTCCAGTTGCTATCTCAGAATTATACCCAAAGAGTCCTATTTCATATAGCACTTTAGGTATATATCCTCATTTCAGTCAAACTAAGTAAACAAGAAGCATATTTTGTGCTTTCTAGGAAAATATGCATTGCCTAAATATTATCCCACAGTTTTGATTTGTCCTACACAACTTTTGAAACTCTCTCCCTACAGAGTATAAATATAACTTTGAAGTGAGCATCTTAGTGACCCAGGAGCCTTAATGTGTATTTGAAGTCAAGACTCTGAGAAATGGATTTAATGTTCCCTCAGAACTGGAACCCTTGAGTGTCAAAGCCAAATAAGAGCTCCTGGACAGATCACTTAATCTTGCTTCTTCTGTCTCCTTATCTTTACATTATAGGTACTATTTCTTCCCAGTCTTCCAGAAGTGTCACAGTGATTAACATTTATGGACTGGTTGAAGATGAAAATTCCACATCTTGTTAAGCATTAGCAAGATGACAAATAATATATAATTATGGTGTGTACCTGCAATAATGTAAGAGCACATGTGTTTTCACAGTTTTAATAATAATTTCTGTGAAAGAAAGGCATGAGGCTCAGTTCTCACTTTAATTTGATAAAATGTTTTGCTTTGGTATCATAGTCATAGGCAGATTATTTGAAAAAAGAAGTGAAAAAGTAAATGTAAATATTTTCCAATATTTGGGCTACAAGCAATTTTTCTTCATAAAAATCTCATTGTTCCTAATCACAAATGGCCAAATGTTTTCTTTTGAAATGAGGTCTACCA
>NC_064250.1:8674943-8729943 GCF_003254725.2 Canis lupus dingo | reverse complement strand
AGAGCAGTGTCCCAATAATTCACTGAAAGCTTCATCTAATATAAGTATATTAAGTTGAGAGAAGTCATTTGAAGGAGGCTATAATAGAGCAGGTGGAAATTCTGATTAATACAACAGCTCTGCTAAGGAAGGAAAAATGGAGTCCATGGAAATTCAATAGCCCTATGGAGAAACATTGAAGTGAAGCTCCTCTTAAAGAATATCTCAAGAGATCATGATGCATCAACATATATTATGTTCTTCCAAATTACAGCTGAGCTTTATATGTAACACACTGTGACAGCAAATAATATATAATACTTGTGTTTTAATAGCAGAGTGTAATACTAAGGGAATGTTTTTCTGATTTTTCGATGTCTTCAAAATCATGGAACTATAATACAACAGAATAGTGGATAGCAATTAGAAATTTATCTCTTATAATTATATGAATGTTCTTACTACCAAATTTATTAAAAAACATGACCACTTTATATGAGGTTTAATATTGTTAGATCAAATTCTATAATCAACTTGGGCATAAAAAAAAGGTGAGAAAATATGAGAAAGAAATAGCAGATAAGCTGAAGAAAGATAATTTTTAGCATACAGGTAGTGTACACATTTTGGCCTGCAAGAATAATTTGGCCAAATGAATCAATTAATAGAAGCATAGAAACATAGAACAAAAAGAACAAATCACTAATCTTTTCTTCACCTTAAAATTACCACACACATAAGCTACATGTGTATATATATATATATATATTACCCAGAAACAGCCCAAGTAGAAGCATATTTAATTACATATATAACGGAAATTTGTTATATGAAAAAGGAGACCTTTCAAATATATGAGCAAGACAAGGATTTTGGAAGTCAGTGTAAAGTGATTATGAAGGGAATAGATTCTTGGGTCATACCTCTTGGTTCTAATTTTGGCTCTTCTTTTTAACAGCTGTATTACCTCGAACAAATTGCTTACCTGTTCTTCACCTTCTTTATCTGAAAGTTTGGAGCATAACACTACCTTGTTGAGTTGTAAGAATTAACAGAGATAATAAATGCAAAGCATTTGGCAAAATCTCTGGTGCATAGTAAACCACTGTGAATGCTAGTCATTATTATTCAATAAATGGCTAACCACTTAGAAAACAACAGGGAGTTCCCCTCTCATATCTTTGAAAAATAAAATCAGATGAGTTAAGGTGTTACATTTTAAAAGGATAACTATAAAAGTAGAAAAGGTAATACATGTGAATATTTATGACAATTTTGTATTAAAGGAAATCAGGAAACACAAAGCCATAGACCTATGGAAGACTGCTTAAATTTTAAATTTCTGATGGAAAAATTATTTATAAAGATAAAAGACCCATGGAAGAATAGAAAAATATTTACAGTGTATAATACAAAGGGTTATCATAATTTATATAAAAACCTTACCTACTATGATTTTTCTATAAAGTAATATTGCATCAAGTAGGTAGTAAACATAAACAGATGGTATATATTATAACTTCACTGCTCTTTCTAGCCTCAGAGATTTCTCAAACTCTTAGTGGCTTTTTTTCCACATGAAGGAAACAGCTTAAATGTTACTTCATCAGGAAGATCTTTTCTGGTCAATCTAAATGAGATCTCCCTAAATTTCTTTCTTATAGCATTGTTTACGCATTTCTATCATAGCTCTCCTTGGTCTTCATCACATATTTCTCTGTGTTGATTTCTTCCCCTTTTCTCTCACTAGACAATAAACTCATGGGGAGGGACTATAGAGTATGTGCCACTCTGTAGTCAGCTCCTAGCATATAGCAGACATTTGAAGTGATGAAAGTAAGTATCATAAAGGGTCTAGTATACTATGTTAAGGCATTTAGCCTTTATAGCTAATATAGTCATAGAAGAATTTTGAGCAAGATAAATCCTTCTTGGGCATCAATGGAGGGTGAGTGGGGAATGAACTGGAAGGGAACATGACTGGAAGCCAGGTGGTGGATTAGAAAAGGAATTGAAACAATCCAAGAAATCATGAAGCTCTGAAGTAATGAAGTTTAATGGAAATATGGAGAAGAGAAATGGTTCCAAAGATATTTAAAATTAGACTATTTTAGCTAAAGCAGAGTACGTATAGGGAAATAATGGGAGTGAACTTTGATTCTGGATTGTAGGCCAGATTGTAAACCTCTAATCCCATATCAAGACATTTATAATGCTTCAAGGAGTAAAAAGTCAATGACAAATTCTGGAAATAGGGTTTAGTTTTTGTTTGTGTGTATGTTTAAACCATCTTAATTGGCAGCATTAAGTTATTGGGACATATGGAATAGATTTCTAGGACCATACAGAAGTTGGGTATTTGGTATTATGACTTAATACTCCCCAACTCAGCCATTAATCTCTGGTCCAAGGTCATCTCAGCGAAGACATTTTGGGATCCTGGCAAATTATCATCATATGAACTTCCTTTATGCTCATCATCCTTACCACCACCACAATCAGTAATAATGACAACAATGACAGCCACAACATGAACATTTATTGAGCAATTACTCTAAGGCTCCACAGTGTGGGCTTGAGTACAGAGAAATCTGACACATTCTCTGAAATCCTAGAGGGTAGAGTATATGCATTAAATCACACTAGCCATATAGAGTAGCACGTGATAAAATGAGTTATAGGAAAATAATTGCTGTGGAGTTCAAATAAGAGAGACTTAACTATAGTTGAAAAGTCTTTAGGAAAAGCTACACGGAGGAGGTGAGACTTGAATAGGCCTTCAAGAAAGGAACAAATTAAGACAAATATAGAGGAAGGGCAACTACTCAGACAACAAGGTGGAGGTGGAGTTCCCACATCTGTTTTAAGGACAAGCAGACAAGTGGACAAATGCTTTGACTAAAACATCAAGTTTATAAAGAGAAGTAAAGGAAGTGTTCAGAGACTTGGATGGAAATAGATTGTAAGGTGTTTTTGATATCAAACTAATGATGGTTCATTTGGAATAGACTTATGATCCCTTATTTCAAAGAAAGTAGAGAATCACAAATTTTGAGCAAAGTAGCTACTTGCAGAAAGTTGTTTTTTAGAGTTTTTAGAGGATGAATCTAATGAGCATGTTCTGATTTCATCCTAGAGATGAAAATTCATGTTGATAAGACCAGTTACTATGGCAATATTTTAGGGGGGAAAAGAGAACCTTATGTGAGAAAGGAGAAGGAAATAATATGAGATTTTTTCCTTACCTTTTATTATGAAAAACTAGAAAATAAAAAAGAGATGGAATAATATAATGAACCACCCAGCTTCAAAAATGATTAATTCAAGACCTGTCTTATTTTACCACTATTCTTACCTGTCTCTTTACCTCTAGATTATTTTAAAACAATCATCAATACCTCTAATTTATATATATTTGAATATGAATTTCTAAAAGATAAGGACTCATTAGTGAACATAGCCATAATACTATGATCATACGTAAAAAAATAACAATTTCTTCAAATATGTACTCAGTGGTAAAGTTTTTCTAATTTTTGTATAAGTTTTTAAATTCATTTATTTGAATGAAAATCCAAAGAGGTCCATTTATTGTAATTATTTAATGATGGTTCTTAAATATTTTTAATCTTTAATTTCATCTTCCATTTCTTTTTTGACTTGAAATTTATTGAAATGACACAATATTTGTTGTTTTCATATTCATGGTACTATTAATAACGTTCTTTTGTCTTCTATATTCCCCACAAAATGGTAGTTAAATTTAAAAGCTTGATCAGATTTCTTTTTTTTTTTTTTTTGAATTTTTATTTATTTATGATAGTCACACACAGAGAGAGAGAGAGAGAGAGAGAGGCAGAGACACAGGCAGAGGGAGGAGCAGGCTCCATGCACCGGGAGCCCGACGTGGGATTCGATCCCGGGTCTCCAGGATCGCGCCCTGGGCCAAAGGCAGGCGCCAAACCGCTGCGCCACCCAGGGATCCCAGATTTCATTTTTTTTATGGCAAGAATTGTTTATAGGTTGTGCTGTGTACTATCAGGGGGCACATGATATTTGCTTGTTTCTTGGTGTGTGTGTGTATTATAGGAACTATTACCTGTGGGTTTTTTTCTTTATTATAAAAGAATTATTATAAACTCATGTTGAAGTATATTTGATGCTTTTCAATCTATTGCATTTATCCTTATTAATGTTCAGATTATCCTATCTTTATCTGATTGAGAATCTCTTTAAATTGACTTCTGCATCTTTTTGATACAACCCTGTTGGACTTTGAGAGTTTTCTAACTCCTTTATATCACAAGATGTCCCAGGATCATCTTTAAATTTCCTACCCAGAATCTCCCATTCTGTAAGAATACTTTTTTTAATAAAGATTTTATTTACTTATTCATGAGCGACAAAGAGACAGAGACACAGGCAGAGGGAGGAAAACAGGCTCCATGCCAGGAGCCAGACATGGAACTCGATCCCGGGACTCTGCGATCACGCCCTCAGCCAAAGGCAGAGGCTCAACTGCTGAGCCACACAGGCATCCCTCTAAGAAGACTTTATTACTTGTGTTGTGAAATGGTATTTAAAGACCACAAATGGGTGTTAGGAGTGCTCAGTTTTACAGAGTCAGCCATTGTACATATTTCAGAGGACAAGGATAAGAAAGGTATTTTTTAAGGATAGAATTTATGAGTTTGTACTATTCATACTTATTATGAGTTCTTTTTTTTAAGATTTTATTTATTTATTCATGAGAGAGAGAGAGAGTGAGTGAGAGAGGGAAAGACACAGGCAGAGGGAGAAGCAAGCTCCATGCAGGGAGCCTGATGTGGGACTCCATCCCAGGACTCCAGGACCATGCCCTAGGCCAAAGGCTGGCGCTAAACTGCTGAGCCACCCAGGGATCCCCTTATTGTGAGTTCTAATTCAAATTCAGGTGTACATGACTATTACCTAGCCTTATCGATCTTATATTTGTTTCCTATTTCTCTCATGCCAGCACTCCTGGTTTTCCATGATTGTATAAAACCTCATTTGCTTTTCCTTCACTATAAAGACAATAGTCCTATAGTAGCAATACAGCACTGCTCCCTATAATATAAATCCTCATAATGTATGTTGTTTTTTTTAAAGCTTTATTCTTTTGGATGTCAGAATATATTCAACTAAGGATATACAGTCAAATTGTATTTTAAAGTCACTATAAATATTTTCTTTTTTGTGTTATGTCACTCGTTTTTCCATGTATAGTTTCCATACTGTTTTAGCTGCAGAAGCTTTATAATATGTGCCAGTATCTTAAGGGATAGGTTATTTTCATTCTTCTCTTTTTCAGTGTTATTTTTTATTTTATTTTAGGGTTACTGTTACTTTTGTTTTGTTTTGTTTCTCCAGCTGAACTTTATTTAGCTCTAAGGGAAATAAAACTCTAATGATATTTTACTGTGTTGACATATTTATGTTGTTAGGTCTTCCCTTCAAATAACAGTATGTCTTTTCATTCATTTACTTCTACTTTTATGTCTTTCAGGATTGTTTTGGAGTCTTCTGGATATGAGAGATATTAAAAAAGTGAAATAGTAGGACTGAAGTATGAGGGGAGAAATAGAGAAAACCATGGTTTTCATACTCTCTTTTTGGAGAATAATTTATTTGTTGGTTTGTTTGTCAGAAATGGGATTATTTGAAGAGACCAACACAGGGAGGAATGGTGAGTTTCATTATAGTACCAGATCTGAGATCTGCCTAAACTTCAGTGGCAATTAAGTATATCAATCAAGTTTATATAAGAATAAATATTATTGAAATAAATTAGAGGTAATCCCTGAGAGAGTAAATCACATAAGTATTCACCTTACTTAGTCACATGATTTGGAAAAAAATGTTCTTTTTAAAAGCTACATAGTTACATGCAAAATTATAGAGAAGATTTTCCTCCACTGACTTTTCACGTTTGTTATGCTGTAAATGTGGCACCTTCTTTGCAACTTCCCTACCCCTACTGTCACTACCACATTCTGGATTGAATGTCTTTAACATTTTGTAGTCCTTCAAACAGCTCCTATATCAGAAATGAGGGTCTCTGCCTCTGTCACCTTCCTGTATCTACTGTCTACTAAAACCTGTTGAGTATGCACCCTAAAAGGAAAAAAAGCCAACAAGGAGATTAAGTCTACATCCTAAGAAGCTTTTGAAAAAAATCTCTTACTCCTCTCCATTATCATTGCCTATGTCATTACTTAGCCCGGAGCATCATTTGCTTACCAATTATAGTGAGATCAACTACTTATTACTCATCTTGCTTCATTTATCCTCTTGTTTCCTTTCTTATGTGACTACATGTGGCAATATTTATCCTATTTATATCTTCAAGCCATTTTCTGTACTGTTATCTGAGTCATCTTTAAAAATATAAGTTAAATACTTCTATGACCCCATTGTTTAAGCAAATTCCCAATAGATATTCTAGAAAATGTCAAAGGGTTCTGTGACAAATACAACATACTATATTCTTAAAAGAATCACAGGGTATATTGGCTATAAAGAGCCCCTTCTAGTAGAGAAACCTGTTTAAATGTGATCAGTATCTTGGCCTGGATTCATGTGATTATGGACTATTTTAAATTCACCTATCAATATCAATTTTTTGTCAAAAACTGTTGGTGTTCTGAAAACATACTTTAGGATATACTGACATAAATAAAGTTCAAACTTCATTATCATGAATGACTTTTATATTGCTGTGGTCTCATCTTCCATGGCTCCTTATTCCTAGTATTCCATCAAAGATATAGCATTGCACAACACCATTGCACAACACCAGTGCACAGTTCATACTCATGTGCACTGTCACAGTTCTCCTGAACTTATCATCCTAATTGAGCTCTCTGTATTTTTGTGTATGCAGTACCACTTTTCCACACTTATTTTGATCCCATCATCAGACTAATAAATTTCCATTTGCCCTACAAGAGCGAAATTAGACATTATCTCCTCAGTACCAGTTTGAATATCATCTACACAGAGACAAAGCAGAAGAGGCATGATAACTCAAAGAGTGTATGTAAAGTAAGATAAAAACCAACAACATTCCTCCTGTATGAGAAAGAAGAAAACTAAAAAGACAAAAAATCTTTCTGATGATCTTAATGAAACAGTTTGAGAAGAGTTACTGAATACTGCTAGATGACTATGGACCTTTATTCCCTACCTTCATACTCAGAGGACTTGAAACTCCATTCACCGCCACAAACACACACACTCACTTCTATATAGAGAAAACCAGATGGAACAGATTGACAGTTTGGGATGAAATTTAAGAAAAGAAGGTAAAGGATCCTGGGGTAGGGGGCATTGAAGAAGTGTGATAAATAAGAAGGAAGCTTTTCTCAGAGGTCTTTCTCCTGATTCTCCTTGGAGGAGCTGGAGATCCTGCTGAAGGGAAAAAGGAAAGAACTTTGTTTACCATTCTCTGTATTTTAAGTGTACTTGATTGTCTGATAGGAACAAATTTTCCACAGTTTCAAATGTTAAGGGGATAACAAAAGAGTTACAGTAGGAATAAAATAGCGCCATAGCTGGAAAAGAAAGTGGAATTGAGGAAAATATTTTTCTAGCCCGAAGGAAGGAGACAGGAGGAAGCAACATGCTAAATGAGCAAGAGAGAGGAAAGAATTAATGGATCAGAGTACCAGAGTAAGTATAAATTTGTGTGTATGTGGTGTGTGCATATGTGGGGTGTGTGTGTGTGTGTGTGTGTGTGTGTGTGTATGGTGTGTGTGTGATGCAACGAGGATGAAAGAGGGATTAGATCATGGTAATACAGTAATATTTTTATTTCACATTCAGTTCTTTGAGCAATAACTCGGTTTATAAACCATTAATGTTTGATACCCCTCTATACTTGTCCCATGCACTGATCCAAGAATGTTGCCACCTTCTAACTATAACATTATGTGGATCCCATTTGTCTGATATTTCCAATTTTTTTAAAAGCCTTTCTCTATGGCTGTGTGGACATTTAAATAGAAAACTTTCTTATAATTAAAAGGGCAAAGAAAAGAAATGTGTTTTTTATCTTACACATAGAAAACATGTTAATATTCTCCATAGGCGAATATGCAGATAGAACTGATCATATCTGCTTTTGACTGTTCTTTTTTTATCTCAGTATACAGGCAACATGGAATAAATCTTAGAGGTTAGACTATGTAGGGAATACATATGGGAGCTTTGAGCAAAATAATCTGCAAGATATTTCTGTACTGTTTTCATAATTTAATGTTACTGAAGTCAGTCCTCAAGGAGGGGAAGAGTCACATATTTCTTCTTCATTTTGAAACAATCACAACATTATTTAATCTAGTAGAGAATTTTAACTTTCACAAAATCTTTAAGTAAGGAGTGGGATTTCTTCATGATCTATGAAATGAAGTTTGAATAGAAGTAATAGGAGGCCTCCTCAGTACATTGTCACTCAAGCATTCGGAAGTTTTATCCTGCCTGGAACATTCCTTACACATGATTCTTATTTCTTAGCTTCAAACTACACCTAGGAAGAATCTTTTGTTCTCAGTACTGCCAAAGCTCCCATCTTCCAGCAGTGACCTCAGTTTAGCACCTGCTCATAAGATGTGTTTGCACATTGTTGGTACGTTTTGGTGACATGTATGTTCCCATCAAGGAGACTGTCATAGAATTCAGGAGATGTTAACATTTTTCCATCTGTGTGTGAAAGTGACGTTTCCTGTTAATTTTGTTCTTTTGCTGAACTCTCCAAGCAAAAGCCTTCTGTGGGAGGCAGGATGATGTCATTATAGTCATAGCATAAATTTTTCAACCTTTAGAATGAGACATATTGTGGCATATATTTCACTACTTTTAAAAGCAGTGAAATAAAAACTTGGAGGATGATGATATCAATTTTATATTTTCAAGTGTGGGGGTTTCCAGAGTCTTGAGAATGACTCCAGGGCTAAAATTTCCTCTGGCACATGGATTTCTTCTGTTGCCTTGGGAGAAGCAAACCCATCCATGGATGTCTGTGTTTATAAGGCCACAGACTTGGCTAGTTAATTTCAGAAGTATTGAGACTTTGTGCAGACAAAATAGTCTAGCAGTAGTGATTTAAATATAAAAAGAAATCAAACTTCTGATTTTGGTTCTGACATGTAAAAGCTGGGAAGTTGTCACTCCCATTTTTACAACCAAAAAAATGTTGAGCAAACAAAATCAATGACTTTTCTTGGGCCTATCAGAGGACTGTGGTTGCAGAACAAACTGGCATGCTGAAATTCAGAAAGACAGACAAATGTGGAGTCACAGTCTCCATCTCCTTTCCTTAAGAAGAAACTATTAGAGTCATATTGTTGGAGATACATAAATGATAATTTTGATGAGTTGCTAGAGACTGAGTGTGGACTAGCTTGAGAGTGAGAAGTTTCTGGGGGCTATCGTCTTAAAAGGCCCCCTCACACTTATTTGGGTTCTCCCTTGAAAAGCCAAGAAAGATCCCCTCCTGGCTTTCAACAGAAGGGAGGTAGATCAGCCATTGTGAAATACTCAAAAATGTTGTCATAAGAAAGGGATACATACTTGTCACAGGAAAGATTTCACCAGAATGTTAGCCATGTAAGGGAAGGGTATTCTCTCTACTCCAGCCTCCTGTGGCTTTCCAATAACACCTAAGGGTGGGGGGAGGGGGAGAACGATAACTTGCGAAAGTTACATCCCAGCTGCACAGGCCCACTAAAAAACAGAAATTCGATCATAATATTGTACAATGCTTCCTCTTCCTGACTCCCTTCTATCATATCAAAAGGGATCCAGTATAATAACAGTATTATAGCTTAAGTTGCTGAAAGACAGATTATCTGAGGAAGAGTTTTTAAAGAAGCTAAAGACAATGAAGGAGGCAAAAACAAAGACATTAAAGGCATTTGAAGTCTCTGTCACAGTTACAGCAAACATTAAAAATAGCCTTACTCCTAGCCATATTAACATAAACCCTAACTTAACTAAAGGCCTGTTTACCTCAGTTTCTATTACCTAGTACATCTTGTCTGGCTTTCAACAAGAAATTACAAAGCATGCTAAAAGTCAAGGGAAAAACACGATGTGAAGATAAAGCAAGCATCAGACCAGACTCAGATATGACACAGGTGTTGGAATTATGACACAAGGAATTGAAAATAACCATGATTAATATGTTCAAGGTGCTAATGGAAAAAGTAGACAGAATACAGGAATGAATGGGTAAAGTAAGGAGAAGGATGGAAATTTTAGGAAAGACTCAGAAGAAAATGTTAAAAATCCAAAATCCCTATAATGAAAATGAAGGATGCCTTAGGAGGGCTCATCAATAAACTTGGTACAGCTGAAAAAACAATAATTGAATTTGAAGACAGATCACTATACACTTTCAAAAAAGAAGTGCAAAGGGAAAAAAAGAATTAAAAAAATAAACAGAGCATCCAGTAAGGGGGGGGGTACAATTACAAAAAGTATAATGTACATGCAATTGGGATACCAAAAGGAGAAGGAAAGGGTGCAGAAGAAATATGTGAAGTAAAAACAGCATTTTCCAATGTTAATAACAGACATTAAAATATGGATCTAGGAAGCCCAGAAAATACAAGCAGGATAAATAGCAAAAAAATCTAGGCATATCACATTCAAACTGTAGAAAACCTACAGTTTTCTGACTAAGAGAAAGTGTTTAAAAAATGACCAGAATTTGAAGAACCCCTTATTTATAGAAGAAAATAAATTGCAGCACATATACCTTCTAAAACTATGATAGCAAGAAGGTACTAAAGTAAAATATTTAACGTGGAAAGAAAAAAAAAACGCAGTCAATAATCTTATATCCAACAAAATTATTTTTCAATTTTTCAGAAGATTAGGAGAAATATAGACTTTCTCAGTCAAACAGTAATTGATGGAATTCAGCACTAATAGGCCCCTTAAAGGAATTTTTTTAATTGTTTGGGGAAAGAGAAAATAATTATTGTCCAGAAATTCAGATCTATGTAAAGAAAGGAAGGACATTGAAGAAGGAATAGATGAAGGCATTTTGGTAAAATTTAAATATCTTATTTTTAATTAATCTAAAGATAACTGTTTTTAGTCATAATAGTAACAATGCACTGTATGATTATAGTCCATGGATAACTCCAATATCCTAAGGGACAGAAATAAGTCAGGAATACTGTTACAAAGGTACTTACTGCGCTACATGTGAAGTGGTGTAATTTTGAGATGGACATGGATTAATTAAAAGTGTATATGGCAAACTCTAAAGGAACTACTAAAAGATTTTTAAGATTTTTTTGATATGCTGAGAGAGGAAAAGCAACGGATTCATATAAAGTGTTAAATTAAAACCGAAAGAGTGCAAAAAAAGCGGGAGGAAAAGGAACAAAGAACAAATGTAATGAAAATAAAACAGAAATACGGTAGCTATTAATCCAACTATATCAAAATACATTTTATTTGTATTTATTTATTTTTTATTAAAGATTTTATTTATTTATTCATGAGAGACACAGAGAGAGGGAAAGAGCCAGAGACAGGCAGAGGGAGAAGCAAGCTCCATGTAGTGAGCCTGATGTGGGACTTGATACCCCAACTCCAGGATCACGCCCTGGGCCAAAGGCTGACCCTAAACCACTGAGTCACCCAGGGATCCCCTTAAAATACATTTTAAATATGAATGGCCTAAATATACAAATTAAAAGACAGAGATTATTTCATTTAAATAGAAGACAAAACCATATGATATCTAAAAGATCCACTTTGTGTATAAAGACTCAGCCTAAAAGTAAAGAGATGGAGCAATGTGTATTATGTTACTACGAATCAAAAGAAAGCAAGGTTAACTATACTAATTTCAGATATAGCTGACTTTAGAAAATTATTAGGGATTAAGTTAGGCATTACATAATGATAAAGGGCCAATTCTCTAAGCAGACATAACAACTAACACACACATATGCACACACACACACACACTTCCCACAGCAAAAAACATCAAAACGTGATAGAAAAACCTCACGGAATCTCAAGGAGAAATAAACAAATCCACTTCTATAGTTCGAGATGTCAACACCCTTCTGTCTATAACTGATAGATCAAGCAGGCAGAACATCAGTAAGGATATAGTTTGAACTGAATAGCATTATGAATCAACCTTAGCTAATTAACATTTATAGAATACTCTATCTATCCAAAACCAACAGAATACATATTCTTCTCAAGGTTATCTGGAACATTCATAATGATAGGACATATGCTCGGACATAAAACATACCTTAACGAGTTTTTAAAAAGTCATTCATGACATGTTGTCAGATCACAGTGGAATTAAACTAGAAATCAATAACACATAGTTAGAAAAAGTCTCAAATACTTGGAGGTCTCACTTTGAAATAATAAATGGGTCAAAGAAGATTTCTCAAGAGATATTTTAAAATAATTTGAACTAAATTAAAATGAAAATACAACCAATCATAATTTATGGGATTCAGTGAAAACAGTACTGAGAGGGAAGTTTATAGCATTAAATACATTAATTTTGAAAAAATCTATAATTAATCATCTAAGTTTCCACCTTGGAAAACGAGAGAAAGAAGACCAATTTAAGCCTAAATCAAGTCAGAGAAAAGAAATAAAAAAAAATCAGAGCAGAAATCAATGAAATTGAGGACAGGTAATCAATAGAAAAAAATCAAACTGAATGCTGATTTTTTGAAATGATCAATAAAATTGACAATTTTATAGACAAGTTAACCAAATAGAAATAGGAAATAAATTCATGGTATCAGGAAGAAAGAAGGATCATCACTACTGGTCCCAAGGATGTTAACAGAAAAATCAAAGAATATTATTAACAACTCTATGCCTCTATATTGATACAAAAAATGGTTGTTAATAGAAAAATAAAAGACTATTATTAACAACTCTATGCCTCTATATTGATACCAAAAAATGGACCAATTCCTTAAAAGATACAAACTACCAAAACTTAAAAGGAAACTAATTTGAGGATCTTGTATCTATTAAATAAAATAATATTTACTAGACTTTCAAAAACCAAAGCACTGGCCCAGATGGTCACATTGATGAATTCTACCAAACATTTCAAGAAGAAACTATACCAATTCTCCATAATCTCTTTCAGAATATAAATGCAGAACACTTCCCAATGCATTTTTTGACACCAGCATTACCCTTATACCAAAGCCAACAAGTAAGGAAAGAAAAAAAAATTACAAGGAAGGAAAATTATAAATCAATATCTCTCATAAATATAGTTCAAAAATCCCTCACAAAGTATTAGCAAATTGAATTCAACACCATTAATAGCACTTACAGACCAGGAGAAATATTTGCAAAACACATACCTGAAAAGAACTTGCATCCAAAATATACAAATAACTCTTAAAAACTCAACAAATAAGAAAACTAACAACTGAATTAAAAAATGAAAACAAAAATCTCACCAAAAAGGTATATAGATTGAAAATAAGTATACAAAAAGATGATCAATATCATTTGTCATTAGAAAATCCCATATTAGAACAACAGTGAGATACTACTACATACCTCTTAGAATGAGTAAAATTTAAAGAAAAGAACTGATAATACCAAAGGTGATGAGGATTCAGAGCAACATTAGTGGTAAGATGGCAAAATGCTAGTCCCTTTGGAAGACAGTTGGAAAGTTTCTTATAATGCTAAACTTAGTCTTACCATATGATCATATCACAGGCAGTTATGCTTCTAGATATTTATCCAACTCTTTTGCAAACTTATCCCACATAAAAGCCTATGAATGCTTATAACAACTTTATTTGTCATCACCAAAACTTAGAAGCAACCAAGATGTCCTTCAACAGGTGAATAGTTTTATGTCCACACAATGAAATATTACTCCATGATAAAAATAAGCTATTGAGCCATAAGAAGACATAGATGAACTTTAAATGCTTATATTAAGTGAAAGAAGCCAGTTTGAATAGATTATATACTATATAATTCTAACTATGTGACATCTGGAAAAGGCCACCTACAGATGGTAGGAAGATCAGTAATGGCAGGGAGGGAGAGATAGGAATTGAACAGGTGAAGCACAGAGGATTTATTAGGTGATGAAACTATTCAGCATAATCTGCGATAATGGACATATAACATTATGCATATCAAAACCCAGGAACAATGCTGTACAAAGAGTACAACAATGAATGCAAATTAAAGAAAAATTTAGGAGGCCCTGAGATCTCAGGATGGAATGAAGTAGGTGATAAAAAATATAACCTTGGGGCACCTGGGTGGTTCAGTCAGTTAATCATCTGCCTTTGGCTCAGGTCATGATCCCCAGAGTCCTGGGATTGAGCGCCACATCAGGCTCCCTGCTCAGTAGAGAACGTGCTTCTCCCTCTGCCCCTCCTCCTGCTCATACTCTCTCTCTCTCTCACTGTCTCTCAAATAAATAAATAAAATCATATATATATCTGATATATATCTGATATATATAATATTTATATATGTATACTTTTGTGGGAGAAAAATGATCTCCATTTATTTTGTTTCATATATATCCATAGTTGAATTTTAATACAAAAAGAAAAAAATTAGAATCTGACAAATGTTTACAAACAAGATACCTTCAAATAGATTTTTACTCAGTTTAGCCTGGTGCAGAGTAAATGACAAATTGTACTGTTATATTCAAGGCAACAGAGTCTGTAGTCCGGGACCACTTAGCCCAACCTTTATGCAAGCTTAATTTTTATCTACCATGAACAATAAAATGCAGTGAAAGATCTGTGATCTGCAGGCTAGGCTACAGGCCCAGGAAGAACACCATCAGGAAGCCCAGAAGCCAAGGAGGCAGACATAGAGAAGCTGAACCAGGCCTTGTGCTTGCACTACAAGAATGAAAAGGAGCTCCAGGAAGTGATACAACAGCAGAATGAGAAGATACTAGAGCAGATAGACAAGAGTGGGGAGCTCATAAGCCTTAGAGAAGAGGTGACCCAGCTTACTCGCTCACTTTGGCATGCAGAGACAGAGACGAAGGTGCTACAAGAGACCCTAGCAGGTCAGCTGAACCCCGACTGTCAGCCTATGGCCACTAACTGGATCCAGGAGAAAGTGTGGCTCTCCCAAGAGGTGGAAAAGCTGAGGGTGATGTTCCTGGAGATGAAAAATGAGAAGGCAAAGCTCATGGTCAAGTTCCAGAGCCATAGAAACATACTAGAGGAGAACCTTTGGCGCTCTGACAAGGAGTTAAAGAAACTAGATGACATCGTTCATATTTATGAGACTCTGCTGTCCATTCCAGAGGTTGCTACAGGGATTGCTGGAATTTCTGAGCTGAGAAACTGAAACCTGGAATCTGTTTCACTCCTTTTTTTTACTTGCAATACTCCCTTACCCCAACACCAGGACCAATGGACATAGAGCTAGCTATGTTTAATGTTATTTAAATAAATATATTTAATGAATTTCTAAAAAATAATAATAATAATAATTTTATATTATATATATATATATATATATATATATCCTTATTATCAGTATATGAAACAATCTCCTGGAAGATGATGGGGAGAAAACGTGCTGACTTAAGTAACTTTGGAAATAAGTAGAATTTATAAGTCTAAAGGCAGAAGATCTGTGCATTAGTACTGAACTATAGTTTGTAGCTCCCCCCGCCATGAGACTATGGGCAACACTTCTGATACTGCCATACATGTATATTAGAGTTGAATAATTAAGTTAATAGACAGTGTATGGTGGGAGTCAGCTTTCTTAGAGTTGGAGTAAGAATTTACAAATAAGCAAAGGAGAGAGAATAGGATGCTTAATGCGCTAATGGATAAAAGAGTTGGAGACATTAATATGAACTTATATTTACCTTAACATAGATATAGATAGTTATATATAATCACCTTATAGATATCTATATATACATGGATTATTGTGCACACAGATATTCCTTTGCTCTGTCAGCTGAGAGGGCCTAAAAGAAATGACACTCCATTTGCAGAGTTCACCTAGTGTCCAGATCTTGGTTTCTAATACCATTCTCCAGTAAGAGAAACTAGAGCTCTGTAGAGAAATGGTTGATTTTAGGCCTGAGATAGGAAATATACAAGATGAACCTGAACCATCTTATAGTACCAGAAAGTAGATAAGTGTTACACACCCCTACTCACACATACTCACCCCCTACACATACACACTAGATGTTAAAGGAGTATGTTAACGGACACAGAATCCAACCGAAAGAGCTCTCAATAACTTGGAATGGAATCATGAACAGAGAAATAAAAAAAAGTAGCATTAGACTTCATCCAAAGTGTAAAATAAATCCTCATAAATCCATATTGATGTAAATAAGTGATTGAATACATAAACAAGTGAGAATAAAGATCCCTTATAGAAGAATTCCAAACAATTTGTGTAGATACTTTGCCCTCAAAGAAGTGAAACATAATTTCCCAGCCTTTATTTTTTAAAAGATTTTATTTATTTATTCATTACAGACACAGAGAAAAAGAGAGAGAGGCAGAGACACAGGGAGAGGGAGAAGCAGGCTCCACGCAGGAAGCTTGATGTGGGACTTGACCCCAGGTCTCCAGGATCGTGCCCCAGGCTGAAGGCAGGTGCTAAACCACTGAGCCGCCCAGGGATCCCAATTCCCCAGTCTTTAAATAAGTGCTGTGCATAATGACTCATGACTCCCTTCCCAAAAATACAGTATGGAAAGAATTAAGTACAATTACTTAACAGTGGGGAAGTCTGAGAAACACTACCTCAACCAGGTAATCAAGAGCCACATCAACAGTGATAAGTCATGTTGATAGTATGTAGATTGGTATGATGTGAGGATAATGGTACTTCAACTCTATGATCTTCCTTCCTCAAAAAACATCTAACCCCTGTCTACTCATGAGAAATACATAAGACAAATCCTAATAGAGGAGCATTTCACAAAATACTTAATTAATACTCCTCAAAACTGTCAAAATCATTAAAAACAAGAGAACTCTGATAACTGCCAAAGCATAGCCTATGGAGGCCTGACAACTGAAATGCATTACAATATATTGGATGGGATTCAGGAACCATAAATGAAAATAGGACATTGAGTAAACACCAAGGAAGTCTAAATAAAATATGGACTTCAGTTAAAAATAGTATATCAATATTGGTTCATTACTTGTAACAAGTGTACTATGTTAACATAAGATGCTAATAGTAGGGAAAACAATACAGAGTTGTATAGGGAAATCACTACTGTCTTCATGATTTTTTAATAAGTCTGAAATGTACTAAATATAAAGTTTATTAACAAAATATGCTACTTAATTTACATGAAATAGAAAAAAAGCCTCCAAATATTTAATGCTAATGAAAATTTTACATAAGGGACGCCTGGATGGCTCAGTGGTTGAGCATCAGCCCTCAGTTCATGGTGTGATCTAGGGTATAGAGATCGAGTCCTATATCCGGCTCCCTGTGAGGAGCCTGTTTATCCCTCTGTCTATGTTTCTGCCTCTCATGAATAAATAAATAAAATATTAAAAAAAAAACAAAAAAAATTTACATCAAGAAACAAGGAAGAAAATAAAACTAAATCATTCACCCGGATGAGTAAACAGTTTTAGAACTAGTAGTCAAAATGGAGATGACAAAAACTTCCACATTTGTTCTTAATGTAGTAAGATAAACGAGAGAATAGACCATTCTTTCTAATCTTTCTATCTTTAATTTTACTGGGCAATTTATATTTTTACCCTTAGCATCCTAAAATTCTTTGTTTTACATAATATTTCCCCTTATTATAAAATTAATGCATATTCATTGTAGAAAATTTGGAAAGCATCAAAAAGTGTAGAGAAGAAAATAATACCTACAATTGCCTTACCTACCCAGTTATAACAAGTTTTTAAAATTTTAGTATTTTATTTTATTAAATTTCAGATATTATTTAAAATAAGTATTTCTGTAGTAATATGCTACAGAAGTAATATGCTAATAAGTATTTATGTAGTAATATTACTGAGTAATTTGCAGAGTTTTTTGTTTTGTTTTTTAAGTGATTCATTTCTGCTTTTCAATATGTTGGCATGGAACTTAAGAAAAACAGGTTTTTGTTTTTTGTTTTTTTTGTTTTTGTTTTTGAAGTTGAATTCTTTTTTCTCAATTTTATTTTATTTTACTTCAATTTAGTTAAAATTCAGTGTATTATTACTTTTAAGGGTAGAATTTAGTGATTCATCAGTTGCATATAACACCACATTATATCATGTGCCCTCTTTAATGTCCATCATCCAGTTATGCTATGCCACCACCCACCTCCCCTCTAGCAACCCTGAGTTTGTTTCCTTTTTTTTACCTTTATTTAAAATACATTTATTTTTTATTGGTGTTCAATTTGCCAGCATATAGAATAACACCCAGTGCTCATCCCGTCAAGTGCCCACCTCAGCGCCCGTCACCCAGTCACCCGCACCCCCGCCCAACTCCCCACCCACCACCCCTTGTTCATTTCCCAGAGTTAGGAAAAACAAGTTTTAGTGTTTTTTAAAAGTTCTTCTTCAAGGACTGTTCTAGTTCTCTCTTCACTGTCACTAAAGTAATGCTGAACAAAAATCCTTCATGATGTGAATAATGAAAAATGTGTGTAGTTCTCTAAACTTAGGAGGTATATTACATTTGCCTTTGTGACTTTATTGGGTATTAGGTTGGGATTGTAGGGATCCCTGGGTGGCGCAGCGGTTTAGCACCTGTCTTTGGCCCAGGGCGCGATCCTGGGGACCCGGGATGGAATCCCACGTCGGGCTCCCTACATGGAGCCTGCTTCTCCCTCTGCCTGTGTCTCTGCCTCTCTCTCTCTCTCTCTCTCTCTCTGAGACTATCATAAATAAATAAAAATTAAAAAAATAGGTTGGGATTGTGAATCATATTTAAAACATTACTGAAAAAAATAAAATAAAATAAAACATTACTGAATCCACCTACATAATTTTGCCCATAATGTATTCTAGAGTTTGAATATATGGTATTACTGGGTAAATATTTTGAGGATATGTAAATAACTTTACATATAATTATATTAGTGAGACGACATCACATAAATTATGCTTATAGAGTGACATTTTGCCTGCATGCACTTGCTAGTCAAATAAAATAAGTCAACCAAGTTTTAAAACTATCCAAACTGATTGACATCTTAGACACAGAATCAATTTGAAAATCCTTTTCACTTTGAGAGAATTATTCATTTAACAAATATTTGCAAACTTATTGTATGCCAGGCTCTGACACAACAATGAACCGAGGAGAAAAAGTTCCGAGCTTCATAGAACTTTAGTGGTGGAAATTATCAGAATAGGAATTTTAAAAATGCATCTCATTAAATGCTAAAGTTTTTTTTTTTTTTAGATTTTATTTATTTAGTCATAGACACAGAGAGAGAGAGAGGCAGAGACACAGGCAGAGGCAGAAGCAGGCTCCACACAGGGAGCCTGACGTGGGACTCGATTCCGGGTCTCCAGGATCACACCCCAGGCTGCAGGCGGCGCCAAACCGCTGCGCCACCGGGGCTGCCCAATGCTAAAGGTTTTAATGGAAAAAGTAGACAATATGTAAGAACAGATGGATAAAGTGAGCAGAGAGATGAAATATTTAAGAAAGAATTAAAAAGAAATCTTAGGTATCAAAAACAGAGTAACAGAAATACATAATGCCTTGGTGGGTTTCTACAGTAGACTGGACACAACTGAGATCTGAGTATCTCTGAGCTTCAGGATATGACAGTAGAAACTTTCAAAACTGAAAAGCAAAGAGAAAAAGACTGATAAAAAGCAATATCCAAGAACTGTGGGACAACAATAAAAGATGTAACAGATACATAATGCCAATACCATCTAAAGCATTTCTGACTGAGAATTTACCCAAATTAATGTCAGATGCTATACCACAGATGCAGGAAGCACAGAGAATAAGAAGCAAGATAAATTTTAAAATCCTATATGTAGGTATATCATATTCAACTTCAGAAAAAATCAAAGATAAAGAAAACATCCTGAAAGAAGCCAGAGGGGGGAAAAAAAACCCACATTGCCCATAGGAGAACATAGATAAGAATTATATCATTCTCAGAAACCACTCAGGCAAGAAGATAGAGAAGTGAAATATTTAGTGTTAAGAGAAAATAAGCTACTGCCCTAGGCTTCTGTGACCTGTGAAATTATCCTTCAAAAGTGAGGGGAAAATAAAGACTTCCTTAGATAAACAATAATTGAGAGAATAAGTAGAATAATACTTTGGGGAGGTTACATAATTGTCTACGTAGGAAATCCAAAAGAATTGACAAAAAAAAAAAAAAACTCCCGAAACTAATGACAGATTATAACATGTTTGTAAGATTCAAGGTTAAATGTCACTTGCTTTCCAGAAACAGACCCCTACATACAGAGAACAAACTGATGGTTGCCAGAGGGGAAGGAGAGAGAGGCAAAATGGATGATGGGAAGTAGGAGATATAAGCTTCCACTTATGGAATGAGTAAGTCATGCAGATAAAAGCTATGGCATAAAGAATATAGTCAATGGTATTATAATGATGTTGTTTGGTGACAGATGGTAGCTACACTTGTGGTGAGCATAGTATAACATATAGGCTTGTCACATCACCATGTTACATACCTGCAACTAATGTAACATTGCATATCATACTTCAATAAAAAGAAAATTGTTTTTCCATATACCAGCAATGAGCAAGTAGAATTTGAAATTAAAAACAGTATTATTTACATTAATACCACAAAAAATGAAATACTTAGGTATAGATCTGACAAAACATGTACAAGATCTATGTGAGGAAAGCCATAAGACTCTGATGAACAGAATCAACTGAATAAATGAAGAGATATTCTATGTTTATGTATTAGGAAGACCCACTAGTGTCAAAATGTAAGTTCTTCCCAATTGATCTGTAGATCCATTACAACTCCAATCAAAATCCCCCTAGGTTGTGGATATGAACAAACTGATTCTAAAGTTTATATGGAGATTCAAATGACCCGTAATATCCAACTGAATATTGAAGATGTAGAAAATCAGAGAAGTGATATTGCCTGACTTATGACTTACTTTAAAGCTATAGTATAAGGTGGGGTATTGGTGAAAGAATAAACAAGTGGATCATAGAAATAGAACAGAGACTCAAAATCAGACCCACATAAATATAGTTAACTGATCTTTGACAAAAGGAGCAAAGAAATACCATGGGGAAAAGGCACTCTTCGAGCAAATGGTGCTGAAACAACTGGATATCCACATGCAAAAAAATAAATCTAGACATAGAGCTTATACTCTTCATAAAAATTAACTTTAAATGCTTCACAAACCTAAATGTAAAATGCAAAATTATAAAACTCCTAGAATATATAATAGAGAAAACCTAGGTAACTGTGGATATGGCAGTGACTTTTTGATCTAACACAAAAGTCATGATCCATGAAAAAAAAACAATTGATTTTCTGGACTTTATTAAAATTAAAAAACTCTACTGTGGAAAAGACAATGTCAAGAGAATGAGAAGATAAGCCAAAGACTAGGAGAAATTGTTTATAGGAGAAACGTCTGATAATGGACTTTTATCCAAAATATACAAAAAAACTCTTAAAACTCAGCAATAAGAAAATAACTTGATTAAAACATGGGCAAAAGACTTGAACAAACTTTGACTAGAGAAGATATACAGAAAGCAAGTAAGTATATGAAGAGAGATTCAACATTCTATGTCTTTAGGTAACTGAAAATCAAAACAATGAGCTACCACTACACATCTATTAGTATGGCCAAGATCCTAGACATTGGACATACTGAAGCCTAGCAAGTATGGAGAGTAACTGGAATTCTCATTTATTGCTGGAGTGAATACAAAGTGTTAAAACCACTTTGTTAGACAGTTTGGCAATTTCTTACTAAAGATGTTCATACTATATTATCCAGCAACTCTACTTCTTAGTGTTTACTTATACTAATGAAAACATATCCACATAAAACCTGCATGTGGATGTTTATAGCAGCTTTATTCATATTGCTGAAACTTAGAAGTACTACAATGCCCCTCAGTAGGAGAATTGGTAAACTGTGATACATCTAGAGAATGGAATATCATTCAATGCTAAAAATAAATGAATTGTCAAGACACTGAAAGACACAGAGGAAATCTAAATACATATTCCTAAGTTAAAAAAAAAAAAGCCAGTCAGAGAAGGCTACATGCTGTATGACTCTAACTATATGTCATTGAAAAAGCAAAACTCTGTAGACAGTACAAAGATCAGCGATTGCCAGGAATTGGAGAGGAAGAAGAGGTAAATAAGGAAAGCACAAAGGATATTTGGGGCAATGAGATTATTTGATATGATACTATCATGGTAGATGCATGTCATTATATATTTGTACAACACCATGAGTCATCCTTAACATAAACTATAGACTGTGGGTGTTAATGTGTCAATGTAAGTTCATCAAACATAGATAACAAATGCACTATTATGGTGTGGGATGTGAATAGTGAGGGAGATTATACACTTGTGAGAATAGGGAAGTATACAGGTACTCCCTACCTTTTTTTTTTTTTTTTGCTGAGAACAAAAAACTGCTCTAAAAATTTATATTTAAAAAAAATGAAATGGTGTGACTGAATTTTCTAATGAAATATTCTGGTGGAAAAAAGTCAAAAATATCTAATTTTTCAGAATTCTATGTATTTCCATGAAACACAAAACTATAAAATATAGAGATAAAACATATAATTTATTTTCATGTGGATTTACAATTGGGTTTACAATTTATATAATGAAAGACAATAAGAAATTGTACTTTTTTATAAATTTATTTTTTATTGGTGTTCAATTTACCAACATACAGAATAACACCCAGTGCTCATCCCGTCAAGTGCCCCCCTCAGTGCCCGTCACCCATTCACCCCCAACCCCCACCCTCCTCCCCTTCCACCACCCCTAGTTCGTTTCCCAGAGTTAGGAGTCTCTCATGTTCTGTCTCCCTTTCTGATATTTCCCACTCATTTCTTCTCCCTTCCCTTATGTTCCCTTTCACTATTATTTATATAGTGAAATGAATGAGAACATACAATGTTTGTCCTTCTCCGATTGACTTACTTCACTCAGCATAATACCCTCCAGTTCCATCCACGTTTAGGCAAATGGTGGGTATTTGTCGTTTCTAATGGCTGAGGAATATTCTATTGTATACATAGACCACATCTTCTTGATCCATTCATCTTTTGATGGACACCGAGGCTCCTTCCACAGTTTGGCTATTGTGGACATTGCTGCTAGAAACATCGGGGTGCAGGTGTCCCAGTGTTTCATTGCATCTGTATCTTTGGGGTAAATCCCCAGGAGTGCAATTGCTGGGTCGTAGGGTAGCTCTATTTTTAACTCTTTGAGGAACCTCCACACAGTTTCCCAGAGTGGCTGCACCAGTTCACATTCGCACCAACAGTGCAAGAGGGTTCCCTTTTCTCCGCATCCTCTCCAACATTTGTGGTTTCCTGCCTTGTTAATGTTCCCCATTCTCACTGGTGTGAGGTGGTATCTCATTGTGGTTTTGATTTGTATTTCCCTGATGGCAAGTGATGCAGAGCATTTTCTCATGTGCTTGTTGGCCATGTCTATGTCTTCCTCTGTGAGATTTCTGTTCATGTCTTTTGCCCATTTCATGATTGGATTGTTTGTTTCTTTTCTGTTGAGTTTAATAAGTTCTTTATAGATCTTGGGTACTAGCCCTTTATCTGATATGTCATTTGCAAATATCTTCTCCCATTCTGTAGGTTGTCTTTTAGTTTTGTTGACTGTATCCTTTGCTGTGCAAAAGCTTCTTATCTTGATGAAGTCCCAATAGTTCATTTTTGCTTTTGTTTCTCTTGCCTTCATGGATGTATCTTGCAAGAAGTTACTGTGGCCAAGTTCAAAAAGGTGTTGCCTGTGTTCTCCTCTAGGATTTTGATGGAATCTTGTCTCACATTTAGATCTTTCATCTATTTTTTTTGTTTTTTTGTTTTTTATTTTTATTTATGATAGTCAAACAGAGAGAGAGAGAGAGAGGCAGAGACATAGGCAGAGGGAGAAGCAGGCTCCATGCACCAGGAGCCCGACGTGGGATTAGATCCCGGGTCTCCAGGATCGCGCCCTGGGCCAAAGGCAGGCACCAAACCGCTGCGCCACCCAGGGATCCCTTTTCATCCATTTTGAGTTTATCTTTGTGTATGGTGCAAAAGAGTGGTCTAGTTTCATTCTTCTGCATGTGGATGTCCAATTTTCCCAGCACCATTTATTGAAGAGACTGTCTTTTTTCCAGTGGATAGTCTTTCCTCCTTTGTCGAATATTAGTTGACCATAAAGTTCAGGGTCCACTTCTGGATTCTCTCTTTTGTTCCATTGATCTATGTGTCTGTTTTTGTGCCAGTACCACACTGTCTTGATGACCACAGCTTTGTAGTACAACCTGAAATCTGGCATTGTGATGCCCCCAGATATGGTTTTCTTTTTTAATATTTCCCTGGCTATTCGAGGTCTTTTCTGATTCCACACAAATCTTAAAATAATTTGTTCCAACTCTCTGAAGAAAGTCCATGGTATTTTGATAGGGATTGCATTAAATGTGTAAATTGCCCTGGGTAACATTGACATTTTCACAATATTAATTCTTCCAATCCATGAGCATGGAATATTTTGTGTCTTCCTCAATTTCTTTCAGAAGTGTTCTGTAGTTTTTAGGGTATAGATCCTTTACCTCTTTGGTTAGGTTTATTCCTAGGTATCATGCTTTTGGGTGCAATTGTAGATGGGATTGACTCCTTAATTTCTCTTTCTTCAGTCTCACTGTTAGTGTATAGAAATGCCACTGATTTCTGGGCATTGATTTTGTATCCTGCCACACTGCCAAATTGCTGTATGAGTTCTAGCAATCTTGGGGTGGAGACTTTTGAGTTTTCTATGTAGAGTATCATGTCATTGGCGAAGAGGGAGAGTTTGACTTCTTCTTTGCCAATTTGAATGTCTTTAATGTCTTTTTGTTGTCTGATTGCTGAGGCTAGGACTTCCAGTACTATGTTGAATAGCAGTGGTGAGAGTGGACATCCCTGTCTTGTTCCTGATCTTAGGGGAAAGGCTCCCAGTGCTTCCCCACTGAGAATTATATTTGCTGTGTGCTTTTCATAGATGGCTTTTAAGATGTCGAGGAATGTTCCCTCTATCCCTACACTCTGAAGACTATTGATCAGGAATGGATGCTATATTTTGTCAAATGCTTTCTATGTATCTATTGAGAGGATCATATGGTTCTTGTTTTTTTCTCTTGCTGATATGATGAATCACATTGATTGTTTTATGAGTGTTGAACCAGCCTTGCATCCCAGGGGTAAATCCTACTTGGTCATGGACCCATCTTTTTGCTGTCTACAAGAGACTCATTTTAGACATAAGGACACCTACAGCCTGAAAATAAAAAGTTGGAGAACCACGTATCATTCAAATGGTCCTCAAAAGAAAGCAGGGGTAGCCATCCTTATATCAGATAAACTAAAGTTTATCCCGAAGACTGTAGTGAGAGATGAAGAGGGACACTATATCATACTTAAAGGATCTATCCAAGAAGAGGACTTAACAATAATCAATATATATGCCCCAAATGTGGGACCTGCCAAATATATCAATTAATAACCCAAGTTAAGACAGATTAGATAATAATACACTTATACTTGGTGACTTCAATGTAGCGCTTTCTACATTCGATAGGTCTTCTAAGCACAACATCTCCAAAGAAACAAGAGCTTTAAATGATACACTGGACCAGATGGATTTCACAGTTATCTACAGAACTTTACATCCAAATGCAAATGAATACACATTCTTCTCAAGTGCACATGGAACTTTCTGCAGAATAGACCACATACTGGGTCACAAATCAGGTCTGAACCGATACCAAAAGATTGGGATCATCCCCTGCATATTCTCAGACCATAATACCTTGAAATTAGAACTAAATCACAAGGAGAAGTTTGGAAAGATTTCAAACACGTGGAGGTTAAGGACCATCCTGCTAAAAGATGAAAGGGTCAACCAGGAAATTAAGGAAGAATTAAGAAGATTCATGGAAACTAATAAGAATGAAGATACAACAATTCAAAATCTTTGGGATGCAGCAAAAGCAGTCCTGAGGGGGAAATTCATCGCAATACAAGCATCCATTAAAAAACCGGAAAGAACTCAAATACAAAAGCTAACCTTACACCTAAAGGAGCTAGAGAAAAAACAGCAAATAGATCCTACACCCAGCAGAAGAGAGTTAATAAAGATTTGAGCAGAACTCAATGGAATAGAGACCAGAAGAACTGTGGAACAGATCAACAAAACCAGGAATTGGTTCTTTGAAAGAATTAATAAGATAGATAAACCATTAGCCAGCCTTATTAAAAAGAAGAGAGAGAAGACTCAAATTAATAAAATCATGAATGAGAAAGGAGAGATCACTACCAACACCAAGGAAATACAAATGATTTTAAAAACATATTATGAACAGCCACACACCAATAAATTAGTCAATCTAGAAGAAATGGATGCATTCCTGGAAAGCCACAAACTACCAAAACTGGAACTGGAAGAAATAGAAAATCTGAACAGGCCGATATCCAGGGAGGAAATTGAAGCAGTCATCCAAAACCTCCCAAGACACAAAAGTCCAGGGCCAGATGAATTCCCAGGGGAATTCTATCAACCGTTTAAAGAAGAAACCACACCTATTCTACTAAAGCTGTGTGGAAAGATAGAAAGAGATGGAGTACTTCCAAACTCGTTCTATGAGGCCAGCATCACCTTAATTCCAAAACCAGACAAAGACCCCACCAAAAAAGGAGAATTATAGACCAATATTTCTGATGAGCATGGATGCAAAAATTCTCAACAAGATACTAGCCAATAGGATACAACAATACATTAAGAAATTGTTCTTTTTTTAAAGAGGGTCTTCAGGGTAGTATTAGCAGTTGAGATAAAACTGAAACACAAGACAAGCCTCGTCAATGTTGGTGGGAAATTGGATGAATTTAAAAAACATCGGAGGGACACGTGGGACAAAGTTTGTGACGTAAGGTTCAGATTGAAAATAATTGGCTACAGATTATGCTATAGTCTGACTCCGTGGAATCAAAGTATATGATGAGGCGCTATTATTTTTCAGGTTTATAACCTTTCTGAGCTAAGGAACTGTATGTGAAAGCCGAGCATCCTGAAAGCTATGAAGAAATGTTTCTTCCATTTAAAAGAAAACAAAGTAGAAGGTAAATAATTATTGACAGTTTCCACTGGGAGCTTTAAGCGGTTTCTTTTTCTCTACCAGTTTTTTTTTTTTCCTTCCTATATAGTCACTCACAGTTCTGTTATTTTCTTCTTACGCAGGGCTAATGGGCGGATGACATAAAGTGTAAAGTGCTAAGGTGATGGAATTATCAGAGTAGATACTGTCATTAGCTATGTGTATTCATACTCATAGATTAGTACACAAACCACTTTCTTCAGATCTCACCATCTAGAGCTATGTAGACCATGCTTAAATTCAGGCAGCCTTGGTGGCACTGCGGTTTAGCGCCGCCTGCAGCCCAGGGCGTGGTCCTGGAGACCCTGCATCAAGTCCCAGGTAGGGCTCTCTGCATGGAGCCTGCTTCTCCCTCTGCCTGTGTCTCTGCCTCTCTCTTTCTGCATCTCTATGGATGAATAAATAAAAAAGAAAATGCTTAAATTCATTCACTTAGTCATCCATTCAATGATTATTTATTGAGCACTTATTATGTGCAAGGTGCTACTACTCTGGGATATAGTCCTAAGCATAAGAAGAATCACTTTGCCCTTATGGAACTTACTGTTGACTGGAAGAGATGGACATTAACCAAATAATCACATACAATGTCAAGGGCTAGGGTGAGGCAGTGCATAAGAGTGTACATAGAAACTCAGCTTTGGGAAGTCAGAGAAAAAGTGTCCCTAAAGAAGCATAAATTAAGCTGAAGTCAAAGAATAAATAGCAGTTATCTGGTGGAAGAGGGCAAAAAGAGCAGTCCAGGTAAAAAATATTTAGTTAAACATATTGGCCTAGACAGGGCTTAATATGAGTTTACTATCAACATGTAACAGTAAATAATAGAATAATTACTTACACAAAAGATACAACTTACTTTTCATTAAACATTTTTTTCAAACTCTAAAAGTATTAAATTGGCTCTGTTACGGAGATGAGATCATGAGTGGATCTTTTTTCTTTTATTTCCTAATTTCTAAATATAGTTGAAATTATTTCATATAATGGGAATATTTTATGAAAAAAACAAACAAAATAATTGCATTACCTCTATTGTATTTTATTAAATAGCTTGTATCCTTGCTTCTTTATTAAAAATATTTAGCATATAATGCTTTATTTCAATTAATGTATACTGAATTTTCTCAAAGATACTACATTCTTTTAAATGTCTCTGTTTATAACCTAGGCCATTCTTGGCCCAGAGGCCAGCCTTATAAGGGGAAGGGGTGCTGTACCCCAAGACGGACCTTGAGACCAGTCAGAATGCTCATTATCAGTCCAATTATCCCCTGATAATTGGCCTGCCTGTGGGAATAATAGGCTGGGATGATTTAATTCAGTGCTGATATATTTATATTTATAGCATCCTACACACTGCATTCTAAACTTCTTAACTTTTCCCTAAATAATGGAAGAATCTGATTCTAGCTGTTAGAATACTTTATTTGCTCAATATTTAACTTCCTTTAGACACTGAAGAACCACTCTACTGAGACCCAGGGAATGTTTCTTGTTTGTACTAAACTTTGCAGTGTTGGCAATAAATCTTACATAATGTCCAGCTTTCTTATTTTGTCCCTTTACAGCATTCTCCAAAAAGACAAATCTCCCTTGGACTCTGTGAAATTTCGTCATAGGATAACACTCTTAGAATGGAGTCACTTGGCTTGTAAATGCTTACCAGCATTTCAACACTTCTAGATGACTGGCTGATGTCCAAATGAGTCTAGGAAATAGCCAAGAAGAGGAATTGTGATGGAATTTTACAGAGGATAGGGTATTTGCTTTTGTGTGTTTCTTGAAATAATTAGGTTGAATTAGGTTACACTCATGGTATAGTGTTTTAAAGTTTCCAAGTTGAGATTCCAGTATCCTTACTTTTTTGTATCTTGTGCTCCTGAAATATGTTAGCAGGTGGAGATGTTTGCATCCTCTAGATCTGTTTTTTTTTAGATGCATAAATTTATCTGTTTAATAAATAGTTCATACACTGGCCAGAAACCAAGTGGACAAACTGTACTCACTAACCCTTTAATACTTGGCTCTTTTGTATAATGACCCAGCCCATTATTAGATAATGAAAGAGTGTATGAGAAAGTGGGAGATTATTTATGATGGAAACAAAATGAAACTAATGGGACAAGATTTGAAAGCTGTGATGCATGAAAGGTGCTATGCAGGCAGCTTTGGCACCATGACAAGCAGAGAGAAAGGCTCAGTGGGAAGCAGCAGTGTGAACATGACTATGAAAAAGAAAGAATGGATTTCCTGAATGAATCCTTGCCATCTGGTGTTTGTTTAATACACAATGAAGGTCAAATGGCTACTGATCCTTTTTTCTATAGTCCAGTGACTACAAGAATGAGAGGAATCAATGAGTTTATCGATATGTCTGGAAATGACTCACCATATGATCTGATTGAGTCAATAAAACTGAAGTAACTTGTCATTAGTCTTTCAAGTGTGGTTTGGATCTATGACTACAATTCTGTATTTCTTCTTTCTTTTTCTTTACTTTTTTTTAAGCCAATTTTCTGAATTAAACGTGAGTGGTACTTTTTTCAAGATTAATGTTTTGAAGCATTTAATTTTATAGGTAGGTAAGATTAATAGGAAGGGTCAGGAAAAAGTCTCTGATAAAGCTGAATGTGTCTCCTATTTTCAAATGATCTGGTAAACATTTGTTTCTGTTGATTAGTGGTGTGGATTAAGGGATTTTTTTTTCCACTTTGCCTTTTCTGTGTATGAGATTGATTACACACCTATTTTATGTAACTATTCCTAGGGGACATATTAACTTTTGGTGAAATATGTTTTTTAGCATTATATGTAAACAGCATACGCTTTGGGAAAGTCATATGTAAGTCCAAAAGATTATTTTATGTAACATTCTCTTTCCCACAGGTTGTTTCAGGAATGTACTTCCACAGTATGATCCTGGAACTCTTACCCTCTACTACTAAAGATTCAGGGTTTTCTATTGAGTTCCTTTCGAAAGACTAAAATAAAAGATATTTTTCTCACATTAATATTTCTCAGCTGCCATGAAAAGAGGGACAGGAGAAGCCAAAAATAGAGGAGCCAGCTGTGGGAGGCTACTTTTTTCTTTTTTTTTCTTTCAGGACAACTCAGAAAAGTCTTTCAAATTCATTCCATAAAGAGTGTGTTAAAACAAATACTGTTTCACGTGCTTGAATGCTATACTTTAGAAGCTGATATACACTCAACTATGACACAGTGAATGTTATCTGACTGTAGTAGTAGTAGAATTGGTAAGTTTGTCTCTCTGGTGGATCTGTTTATTATTCTTTATCTCCTGTTTTTTGAAAAGACTCTTTACTGAAACTAGTTAATTAAGGGTGAGGCAATTACGAAAAAAATACTGTTCTTTCTCAAGTAGAGTCAATGTGTTTGATTCTAGATGCCACAAATTTTGTTGGTGTTTTGAGTTTGTTCCCCTGAGTATCAAAGTATTACATGTGAATGGAAAAGCAAAGAATCACCCATCATTCCAGTATGCAAAGTCACCGTATTTAAAATATTCGTTTCTTGGGTGGGGGTGACTGGGTGACAGGCACTGAAGGGGGCACTTGATGGGATGAGCACTGGGTGTTATGCTATATGTTGGCAACTTGAACTTCAATAAAAAAAATTAAAAATAAAAAAATAAACAAAATATTCTCTTCTTTATTTTTCAATTTTTTTCTTTCTTTAACTGAGCTAGTACGGTAAATGTAACTTTATAATGTGATTTTTTTTTGTTATTTTTGCTTAATATTTTATCTGTTTTTTTTTTTATTTTTTATTTTATTTTATTTTTTGGCCCATGAAGCTTTGTCTGCAACTCTCATGCCTAGGTAAACTTCTTAACTTCTTACTCCCTTCCACTGCTCTGTGATATTATAGTCTAACATAGTACTTTTAGTATTGTGTTCATATTTTTTTTTAATTTACTAGTTGTAAAAACTTAGAAAACAAGAACCTACATTTTATGTCTTTTGCAATATTAAAAAAATGAGAGTTTTGATTAAAGAGCAGAAGATACGTCATCGTTAGAACTGCATTTGCACTGGGGATATTAAGACAGAGGACTGTGTTTCAGATTTCAACAGAAATCATGTGTTTCTTGTATTTAGTAAAAACTTGAATTCTATAACACGAGGATGCTTAAAACCTCAAGATGCTAATATTCTATTTGATTGACAAATAAACTGCTTAATGGCTGGGTATGCCTTGCCCTCAAGTGTAAAGTCAGTGAATTAGTGTGGTTCATTCCTGGGTAAACAATGATATTAGCTTTTATGACCAACTGGCCTTCATTGTTTTAGACTAGCATCATTTATTTATTTTTTTTTACTAGCATCATTTATATATGTTTTTTTCCAGCTTTATTGGGATATTATTGGCATATAACACATGTTACTGTAAGTTGTACAATATAATGATTTCGTATGCATGTATATTATAAAATGTTTACCACAGTAAGGTTAGTTAACACATCCATGGCCTTACATGGTTACCACTTTTATTTTTTATTTATTTATTTTTAAGATTTTTATTTATTTATTCTTGAGAGACACACAGAGAGAAAGGCAGAGATATAGGTAGAGGGAGAAGCAGGCTCCTTGAGGGGGGCCTGATGTGGGACTCAATCCCAGGACCTCAAGATCACGACCTAAGCCAAAGGCAGGCAGACACTTAGACACTGAGCCACCCAGGTGCCCCATAATTACCACTTTTAAATGAATATGCAGTGGTAACTTTTAAGATGAACTCTCTTAGCAATTTTCAGGTACATAATACAGCATTGTTGATTATAGTTACCATGCTATAATTCGATTCCAGAACTTAATCTTATGGCTGGAAATGTGTATCTCTTTAGCAACATCTCCCTATTTCCCCCACACTCTGGCAACCACATTCTACTCTGTTTCTATGAGTTGGGCTTTGTTAGATTCCACATGAAAGTGAGAACATACACTATTTGTCTTTCTCTGTCTGACTTATTTTACTTAGCATAATGCCCTGCAGGTCCATGAATGTTGTCACAGAAAGCAGGCTTTCCTTCTTTTTTATGAAATTGACCACCATTTAAAGGCCTTGGAGGTCTTTTGGTAGCAAATGCCAGTAAGGTAGGTTGACAGGTCGACAGAGCTGTGGATGCTCTACTTATACTCTTAGATGACTTAGAAGATAACTGGATTCAGTTGGGGCTTGCAAATCCCAAGACTATAGAAATGACTTTCAGGTTAATTGCTTTGGATTTTCTCAATGTGAAAGGTGCAATAGAAATGTCAAAATGTGAGTACTGTTATTATATTCTCTGTTATCAACCAATAGCTTTACCTTTTATAACTCATTTATTCAAAAGTTGGCATAAAACTAAGAAGCGGTTCTATATTCAAACTTTGACTAAAGAAAAAGTAAATTTGGGATTTATTCAGCATAAATAAACTTCATCATATATCATTTTTTTTCAAATCCATGGATTTTAACTGTATGGCTATTTTGCCTGCTGTTCTTTTTTGAAACAAAAAATATGTGGGTACATATTGTTTTAACAGACGGATGTTGGGATTATGCAAATAACTAGTAATTTTAACTATAGGAACTCTTTATTATGTCTCTGCTGTGCTTGCTTGTCATTTTCTAGGATGTGATTCATTAGATTAAAAATATGGTTCTTCATCTATTTTCTATGTCTCCTTTTCCTTTGGATAATAAAGACTGACATTAAAACATATGACTTCCCAAAGACATAACCTAATACCAAACATATTAGTGAAAATATTTGCTTGAGTCCCTGAAATCTAGAAATTCTCTATGAGCTACAAATTCTATAATCTTACCAAAGATACTGTTTTCTCAGAATTGGTTTCCCATCTTCTTCCATTGTTCTAGGATCTAGAATAAACTAAGAACATTAAGAAGTTCATAGTTTCCCATAAACACCAAGTACAAGAGAGAGAGAGTGATTTTTACTTATGAGATTGAATTTTATCAAAATTGACACCTGTTCACTTAAGTCTGCCCTGAAGAAATTCATATCTGGCATATGGGTTACTACTTTGTCATACTGAAAAGCCACAAAGCTTGTCAATTTTGTTTCAGAGTACCATTGGGGTTGCCTCTAGCCTTATGCCTCCCTGTGAGAATATTTTGTTTAGGGTTATTTTCTCTCAAAAAGTGTTTATACAAGGTATATAAGAAATATACTCCTTAGATTATTATGTTATTGGTGGTATTATTATTATTATTATTATTATTATTATTATTTTGCTCCTGGGTTAGCCCCCCAAAACTGAAAGTTTCTGGAGGAAATTATCAGTAACTAAGTTTTAGGACTTTCCCTTATGGTTATGTGCAATCTGACTTTCTTTGGTTACTGACCATTCTATGGTGGGAAAGAGCAAGACTGCAGGCATGGTTGATTAAAAACAGGTTGGTGAATGCTATACATGTAATGTGGACAAAGTCAAATATCAGCCCGGCACTTCTACACTGAGTAAATCTGAACTCTTTTTCTCACCTGGAAATTGTCAGACTTACCTAGTCTAACATCTATTAAGTCTTAATCTATTTCTTTTACTTTTTTTAGGACTGAGAAATGAATAGGAAACTCAGTGGGTTGGAGAGTACTTAAATGCCGTGGGCCTTTAAGGAAATTCTACTGAAATCAATATAACTAAGGTAAAAGAAACCTCCATTTTAAAAATCTCTGTTTTTCAAAATTTAATATTTGGCACCTCTTTCTTTTAAAATTTTTTTCAAGTTTTTATTTACTTTCTTGTTAATTAACATGCAGTGGAACATTAGTTTCAGGTGTAGAATCTAGTGATTCATCACTTACATACGATACCCAATGATCATCCCCAACCAGTAGATTTGACACATCTTAAATAATTACTTAATTTTCAAAAATTCTTATAAAAAAGCTCTCCCAGGTAAACTATGCATAGCTTAAATATCTGAGTTACCATCCCAGGCTCCTCTGTGCTATGGAGTATATGGGAATGCGATAATGGGAATGAGATTATGAGAATGCGATAACCTCAGAAGGATGCACTTTTGGGGTTTTTTTGCTCTGAAATTCCATCCTTCTCTTTCTATGAGTTGCATTGACTTAATTTATTGTGTACTTTTGAAAGAAAATATTAAAAATCAACTGTGTCAAATGCCAAGAAATGTATGTGCATGGATATTGTGTTTTCTAATAATTTTCTAGGTAGTTGAGAACCTAGTGAGTAATATAACTCTCCTAAAAATCGTTTGGCTCAGCTTTTGAGCAGAATCTCCTAAAGGCTTTGTGAGAGGGGTGGGTAAGTCTCATTTCAGTCTGAGATTGAAATGAAGGATATTTTACTCTGGAAAAAAGAGTACATGTAGATTTTTTTGGCCTGGTGTTTATTCAGCTAGGGTCCCACCTAATGGGCAATCAACAAAACAAGCAGAGGGAAATTCTAACAGCACAAAAGCTTTGAGTAGGAAGATGTTCAGAGAGGATCAGATAATTAACCCCAAGAAGTTGGGTTCAGTGCCTTTATTGGGGAGATTACAGAGATAAAATAAGGTCATTTCTCTTGTATAGAAGAAGATAGAGGGGTCAGGAACTTAGAAACATGGAGAGGGAAGAGAGCAAGAAAGGACATGGTATTACTCTTCATTTTCTGCTGTGCGACAAAGGTCAAAATGATGGCACTTCTGGACTTTGAAGAGATATGATCTTTCTTTATTGGGATTAAGTTCCCAAAGGCACATTGACTGAACTTCCTAAAAGTAGCAATGGACGTTTCAGAATGAACTTCTAAAGCACAAGGGTCCTTGACTCCATGCTGAAAGTTTCCCAGCTGAACTAAGCGATAGAGAACTACCCTGGTAATCCATTTGACCAAAACTGTATCAAGCAATATGGCCTATTTACAGACATCCTTTAGGGCTTTAACCTCTCAAAATGTCAAGACATTCATTACACATAAAAATAATATTTATGTATTCTTAGCCAAATATGCCAACACTATCTTTTCAATAATAGATCTAAATCTAAATTCAGAAAATAAGATAATATTTTTCTATGTATTTTACCTATTTTACCAACAGTGCCATAGGAATTGGGGTTTTTTTTGCACAGTTTTAGAGAGTCTAAGCATTTTCTTATAATAAATACCTTAGTTTTTTCCACAGATCCATCAGGGAATCCCATGCACATGCAATTCAAATCAAAATGATATATGAAGGAGAGTATTTTATTTGATTTAATGACCAATTCTCATTTTATTCTGACCATAGTTTCAATTGGTCTTCATAAAGCCTTTTTTTGAATCTAAATAAAATCTGTCCATGGAAAAACCTGCTAATTTTTGTTCTGTAGCTCTTACAAGTTGTTTTGTGTGTGTATATATGTGTGTGTTTTTGCTGTTGTGTGTGTGTGTATATATATATGCATATATATATATAATCTTAACATTTTCTATTTCATAATATTGAGGTTTGTAGTTTCTAATTTGAATTAAAAGAAATCAGTGGGGACTGTATGGTGTTGAGTGACAAATTTAAAGTTCTTGCTGTTTACAAAGACAGATAAATTTATATATATATATATATATATATATATATATATATATGAGGTTTGTTTTGGGGGGATATGAATTTTATAAATACTGACACATTCTATTTACCACATTTTTATTACTTTTTTCCATATCATAGCCCTATCGAGCTCTATCTTAGGAATTAGCTACAATGTTTGAAGAAAAATTTTTTTTTAAGTTTGGAAATCTACAGAAGTGAAGAAAGTACTTTCTTTCATCAAATTTGAATGAAGAACAAGCTTAAGAATTTTACACATCTTTGAATTCTAGTGACATCAACAGTTACAAATCAAGTTTCTTCCCTGCCTTATTTGGGATGTATGCAAACTGAGTTAATATAGTTCGTCATTTTTCACTCAGAGAAATTTTATGACTTCATTTTTAGAAATGAACTCAAATTCAATTCTCCCTTGATTGAGTGACTAAGGCAGTGACTTCACCATGGTATATTGTGAAGGAGAAAAAAGTATCGATGAGTCACAGAAAGTTTTGATTAAAGCATAGATTTTATTCCACTTAGTGATTCATTTGTGACTTTTCTTTCTCTGCTGCTTTAAATGTTTCATTCCCCCTCACTCAAAACAAGGAGAACAGGGGCTGAAAAAATATGAATGTCTTCTCTCTTCACTGTAAAAAAGCAGAGAGGTGAGGATCATAGCAGAGAAGCTTTTCCTAAATGGGCTTTGTCCCAGAGTTCTCAGGATCTCCCTTTCTTTAAATAATGAAGCTAAGGTAATTATCATGTCTAAAGACTGAGTTTTTTTTCAAGAATGTATAAGAGATTGGTTATGGTAAGATCAGGGACAGAATTGGTGCTCTGCTTCTACTGATATTCTTGAGGTAATTACTGAGATTGTTTCTCTGTGCAAACCAACCCTCCATCTTCTCTTTAGGGCTTTATGACAGCCTCCCTGCCTTACAGGCAACTGAAGTTGGCTGATGTTGAGGCTAAACTTGGTCTGTAGGTGTGTGCATGGTGATGGTGGTAAAAAAAAATCATAATAATTTTATTCAGATCAGTGAACAATTTTCTGCGATTTTGACACACTCTTACCATATTTTGGAAAACATATTGTCTGTCCCAAAGTAAATGGTCTAATTAATTTTTTTCTAAAAGGATCAGACCTATTAATAATGATAAATAAAATGTAGGTTTTTTTTTTAATTCTGAAAAATGAAAGTTTAAGTAACCAGAATAGGCATAAAATTTTGGTTTTATATTACTTGGTATGATGATAAGGTTCAAATATTGTATTTAAGAATGTCAGGGTGGATGATGGATTTGGCACATATAGCATTCTTCTAATGATTGTGAAGCTGTCTTCTGTGTTATAAATAGGAAGAAGATAAAAATGCCCTGCCTGGTCCTCAGGTCATGCTAACAATGATAAAACAGCATGCATGAAAACTCACTATTTTTCATTCTTTCATGTAACAAGTATACCAAATACCTTCTCTGTTTTATATGAATAATATATCATTCTGGACTATATATTTAAAGAGCAGATAGGCAAATTTACTGATATTCTTTGAGATTGTGTGAGTTCCTCAGAAATTCAAATACCTAAGAGAAAATGTAATTTAAGAGTAAGCTTTATTTCTTTTTGTTATTTGATAGTATTTCATAATTATAATTCTCACTATAATAAAATCTAACCAAATAGCATTTTGAGTGGCATAGAAAATAGCTTCTAGTATTAGATACAGAAATATGTAAATCAACTAAACTCAACTGTATGCTAATTGGCCAACACACCTCTCATTTAACCAACAGTGAGCTATTCCACAAGTATCTGGGAATCAACTGGTGACTGTGTAGGTGTAAATGCATTTCTAAATTAATTTTCCAATAATAGACAATCTCTAACAAACAGAAACTTGGAAAATAAACAAGCATAAGGGCAGGAAGGATATTTTGTTTGTGATTTTATTAAATACGATGCTTTTTGTGTTTAGATGCTGTGGAATTTCATCAACCACACAAAGCATAACAAAAGTAAACTTTGACTCAGTTTTCCTACACACACTGAGCTTTTTGTGTCACTATGAAGAAATTGTTCTAAGGGCAAAAATCTACTATGTCTGTTTTATTAAAAAGCAATTCTGTTTTTTCCCCACAGTAACTGCATTATCAATTCAGAGTATGTCACATCTTTATTCGTATGTTTTCCCTACTTTATTATAGGAAATACACTTTATATAATACACACACACATATATATTTATTTTTTCTAAAGTTTTATAATAACAAAATTTCCATCAAGAGTGTGAAGAATTTATTGGGATACATTAAAAAAAATAACGGTAAGTGAATTCATGATTTTTCCATGTAAACATTTACACCAATTTCATATATCATAGAGCTAAAATGATTCTTAGAGACATTTTAATAAAATCCCTGTAATTCATAAAAATCTGCAAATAAGCAACTTGTGTACTATCACACAATTGTTTATATTTACATCCAAAAATTTTATATAGTGTTTTTTAACTTTATATGGCATGTAAAGCACTCAAATGGAATAAGAAACAAATTTCTGATGCTAAATTCAAATGTTGTTTCCAAAGTGAGATATTACTTAAATATTGGACGACTAAATGACAAAACTATAGACTTCCAATTTTCTTTTAATTCGTTTGTCTCTAAGTTTTATCCTCAAGAGTATTATAGATTTATAGGAACCCATAAATGTATAAACTATATGTCCACATGGCCACTTTGTTACATTAAAAAATGAAATTGTACTTTAAAATAAATGAAGTATACAGATATAAAGAAAATAGCAGCCTATCACAGATCATAGATGTGAAAATAGAGATTTCTTTTTGTTCTGAATTCTTCATGTAAAACCCTTCCACTTTTCATGTTTTAATTCACAGAGCAGAATCAAAAGAAAGCATCAAAATAGCATTGTCAGTGTGAATTATTGAAGAGTAGGTAGCAAAAAAATGAAAATCATTTTTACTAGGGCTAGAATTACTTAAGAATTTCATCTCTCTTGTCCCTTATTCATAATTTTGACCTCTTCTTTATGACAAGGTTTTGTGATGAATTTAGTAATTCTAACTTCCTACACAGACTGTCTTTAGAAATTATAACAGTGCTGTTGCAGACATTAAGGTTACTGATACTCATTTCATTCCTATATATGAGGGTCACATAAAAGCTCACTGAGGTAACTACATTATGAATAAGCATGGTAAGAAATGTGGGCTTTGGTTAAAAATCATGGTAAAATTCTCTTCTTGTAGATCCATTATAGATGTATACCTGGCGCATTACAGACATTTGTAGCAAAACAAAAACAAACAAAAAACATTTGTAGCAATAGGTAACAACTCTTAATGCTTATATCATACAGAAATTTGAAGATATCAAGTGGCTTTTAAATGGCACTTCTATGGTTTGCAAGAGATTGAAAAATGTATTTACTCTCAAATTGCTTAAATATCAAGGGCAAACCGGTTGGCAGATGACATAACAAATGTTAATTCCAGTCCTCTCTTCTCCCTTCCAACACAGAATTTTCAGTGATTGGAGGTCTACTGATGATGGTGTAGTTCAAGCAATAGTTATACTCTATCTCCAGCAGTTAGACACAAATTATTTCTTATAATAGAAATAACTCTTTTGACAAGAATTGTAAGAAAATGGACATTCATTCAAATACATAATGGAAATAATTTTTGGTTTGTTTCTGAGGATCCCATAGATTTTGACACTTCATAATATGTTGGCTTACATATAAAATATTGGCACTTAAATGGTATTCTCATGTTAAGTCTGAAAACACAGTCTCTTTGCTTACACAAATACCTTTAAAAGAGGGTAATTAGTGGCCAGTGGCTAAGAAGACCTCTGTGTTGAGAGGTTATGCTAAGCCTCTTGAAGATTCTCCATGTAAACAAGTCAGACCACATCACTCATTATCCCTCCTTTGTTTACTTAGAAAAAGGTTCAAACTATTTAATGAGAGGATTACCCATACTTCAACTCTATTGAAAAAGATTAATTGATATTTTCCTGTTGGAGGTTTCACCACTTGCATTTGGCTTCCACTCTCCTATTGTTATTGATGCTGTGATCAACAGAGCAAAGTTGCTTAAAGGTTATCCAAATTTCACAGCTTAACATTACTCAAACTAATTATATTTTTTCCTTGTCTCTTAGACCTTGAGTTTCAAGGACTGCTAATTTATCAAAAAGGACTGTATTTTAAACTTTACTTGTCTGAATTGAAAATTTTATGACTAAAATCTGGATACTTTGGACAATTTTGCTGTTTTTTAGACAAACTAGAGCACCTACCCAAGTGGAATATTAAAACAGAGCCAGATTTCCATGTAAACCGAAAAATAATGAATTTTTCACTATCGTGTGTATAGGAGATTTTGAAAGATAATTTCAATATCTTACCATCATCTGGAGAACACTATATATATATTTTTAAAAACTCTCCATTTTGAGATACAATGCTGTGATAGAAATCTTTACAAATTTTTCCCCCAAAAATGTGTGTATTATGGACATATGGTTGCATATTTGGATAACACCATTTGCATTTTTCAAACTTGCATTTTTTTAAAGCACTAGCTTGGCTTTTGCTGTCAGAATGGCAAACTGCTAGTGTATTCATCTAAAATTCTTAGTTTAACTCTTTGTCACTTTAGCATTTTATGTAATGCTAATACGTTCGTTCACCTTTTCTTTAAAAAGTAACCTAATATGTTGGAGGCTGTAAAATAAGGAAGACTTTTCAAACCATAAAGTTTAATAATAGGAGGAGTCACATCATAGTGTGAAAAAAAAAAGGATAGTGTCAAAATTTGATCTTAGAAAAAATGCTTCTGAAAATTACTGGGGGAAAAGAAAGCATGTTAAAACTATTTTACTTCAGATTAATTCCCTGGAAGGATTTGCAATTTTTATGGTTTTCTAGGGTTATTTTGCAAAAGCAGTTTTAGTGCCTGAGCATTTAAACATAACACACTAGAATATAGAACCCTAAAAAAATGATGATGAGAAAATAAAGATGAAAAGAACCCTAGCACTAGTAATTTATGGAGATTACACTCTCAAGTCTTTATTTGCTGTATGCTTTCTAACAGAACATCCTTAAATTACTTTATCCCATCTGTAAATTTCTTTGTGATACAATGTTAAAAGTGAGGCATATTGCAAACATAACCTGCTACAGCATTTTAAGACAAATACTTCACTGGCCCCCGACCCCAAGGAGCAGTTTTATTCAAGGGAATAAGGTGCCCACTTATGGTTGAATGATTTACCTGTCTTACATGATTTATACATATCAAGAATTAGGTTATCTAAAGAACATGTTTTGACTTACAGATTAAATTTTATATAAATTGTACTTTCAAATCAACATTACCAATAATCTTTTATTTTCAGATAACCACCCTAAAGGTCTATGTTACATTTTCTATATATGTTAAAATATGCACTATTTTAAATTTTGCAATATTGTGCATATATTTGGACATATTGCAGACATATTTGGACATATTGTGGACATATTTGGAATATTTCAGTTTTTCTCTTAATTGACATACTATATGGCTACTTATATTCCCTAGCCACTTCAATCTGCTTCTTTCGAATTATGTTTTTGCAATGTGTTTATCTAATTATTACTTATTTATTAGTTTCAGCAGAAGTATTTAATTAATTAGCATCTGATGCAAAGATAAAAGTAAATACCAGCACGTAAATGATACTATTGAAAAGGTACAAATTTTATTGATTCTAATACTGGCATATGCAGTTAACCTTATTGATTTAGTTGAGTACGTTAAAATAACATAATAAAAACTATTTTACCACAAGACACTATAATCTGACCACTGTGTCTGCTTTTTTGCCTTCAAAACTTAACGCATAGCCTAACATCGAACATATTGATTCTTTTAAATAGTCATCCTCTAATAAATATGACATTATCACTCCAAGTTCAGGCAGTTGTGTTAGGTGATTAGAGAGTAGGCATGTAATCAGAGGAAGTGCTTTGAAAGATCATCTTTCTTTATTCTCTTCCTTTGAAACACACAGAGAGGGGAACTGTGAAATAGCAGTAACTGCTGAACTGGCTGTTACATAATCTGTGCTAACTGATGAAGTACTGATACTTAAAAAGTGATCATCTATCCCTTTAAAGATTGAAGATGTCAGTACACATATACATTCAATTGCTATAGCTGAGGTAGTTCTTGGAGATCACTTTTAAGGAAATTTTAAAAGTATATAAGAAAATATCTTCAAGCATTCCCTAGTAAATCCTTGAACACATATTTTCATTATTCAATATGTGGCAGACAAAATATTAGGAACTAGGTAAACAAAGATAAATTAGAGGTGATTCCAGCTCATAGTCTAAAGCTAAAAATTACTGGTATGAATTGTTATTTACTCACATAGAATTCAGAGAAAAAAAAATTAAGGTCAAAGACTGGTAGATCTAATGTAAGTTTCCAGTAGTCTCCACCCATGAGGTGGAGGCCTTGACCTGAGTTTCAACATTGCTGCAAAGGAATACAAAACCACACACCACTATTGGAAGATGATAAAATATGATCATATTCTAACAATATATTTTAAAACAAAATGTACTTAATCCAGCTATTAAAAGGCATAACTTAAACAGAAGGAACACAAGACTTAAACAAAGCAGAAGACAGCTGTCCAGAAATTATCAATTGCTAAAGCACACAGATTGTGATTAAATTTTAATGCAGCTTTTAAGCAAAGATTTTGCTTATCAGAGAGAAAGAATCCCACAGAAAATATTGTTATTGATTTCATCATTTTAGATGTAACTGATCCTTTAAGTAATTTTTCTTGCTTTCAGTACTAGTTCTTAAAGTGACTGCTTATACTGGGCAAATCATTAGATGGTATGTTCATTTAAAATTCTAAGCCAAATGCATAAATTGTTCTCCAGTGCACTCAAAGTCACATCTGTTGAAAACAAAACACAGCATTCAACCCATTGAATAAAAACAAAACATAACTGTAGAATAGCTGGATAGTCAAATCATGTAAATTAAATGGCATTGAAAATGATATTTCTTATTGATTTTTTTTAGGGAACCCAGTCTTTGGAATTAAAATATATTGATTACCTCTTATGTAACCCAAATTAACAGTAAGGCAATTCAATCTGCCAGAGCATCAGACTAGTTTTAGAGTCAGGGAATAGGGAATAAGAACACGTTTTCCAATTTTTTTATTAACAAATAAAATGCCATGTTGGTTCTCTGTACGAAGTACATATAATATTTTATCAATAAAATTAATTATTAAAAATGAGAAATCATTATAGTTATACTTTATATTCTAATGGTCCATAATAATTCAACCATGTGTGAGATGGTTAAAGTCAAAAAAGCAACTTTAGTTAAAAATTAGTTATACAAAAAAAAAATGTGTTATATAAATAAAGACTTCCTCAGGTTAAAAAAATTGCTTATACATTTCAGAAATAAGGACACATTTAGTTATAACTACATGCCTTCATTTATTAATTCACACAGTATACATTGAATGCCAATCAAGTGCCAGACCCTAAGCTAGGCACCAGTGTGTATGTGTGCCTATGTATATGTTCTCATAATAAATGAGTGTGTAGGACTTGAGTATAAGGAATAAATATTGGCTCAATATTTATTTCTAATGCATATTGTCGAGCAGTTTATTAATTAGTCAATCTGAAGTCAACCAAATGATGTATATAATGAAGTTATCTCCTTAAAATACTGTAGGTTTTCCTATTAGAAATATGGGACATACCTTTTAAAGCAAATAAGCTTAATATGGCAAAACATATGGTCTAAATTTTAATAACTATCTTGCTTTGATATTTTTCTGAAGTCACATTTTATTACCCTTATAGCTCTTAAGTACTGTTGAATGATTAGATTAATATTGGTCTGATCAGTTATTGGCAACAAAGAAGAGCCAAGCAACTAGAACTATTTCTAGATGTCTCAAACATCTGAAGATACAGATAGATATAGAAATATAGATACTGATACAACTATAAATATGAGATAATTGGCTGAATTTTTTACTTTTTAGCTGTGTGATGACTAGTCTGTTAGTAAATCAAATAACATTGTTTGCATATGCTTATTTGTGTCCTCATTTAACAAAGTTCTAAGAAATTATGCCATCTCACATGGGCTAACACAGAGCTAAATAATTCATCTTCTAAACAAACAGTATCTATATTATTTATGCCTATAGTTAGTATTTTTTGAGTATTTTAAGGTCAGTAAGGTGTTTTAGTGTATTGATGATTAACTAAATTCTCACTTCCCCAAAAATCATTTTGCTTACTGATTAATCTACATTGATCAAATCACATAAAATGCTTAGACTGTCCAACACAGGTCACAATCAAAAAAGCATCTCTTGGGTTATATTGTTTGTTTGGGATGGAAAGGGAACTGGAGAAAAAAATTCATAGTCTCTGCAACTGTGAAAAAAAAATCTAGTTTAAAGGTTATTAAAAAACTGGGCCACCTGGGTGGCTCAGCAGTCAAATATCAGCTTTTGGCTCAGGGCGTGATCCTGGGGTCCCGGGATCGAGTCCCACATCGGGCTCCCTGCATGGAGCCTGCTTCTCCCACCTATGTCTCTGCCTTTCTTTGTGTATCTCTTATGAATGGATAAATAAAATCTTTTAAAAAAAGGTTATTAAAAAGTTAAGTTCTCAGTATCACTTGTCACCCACAGATAACTATTACCAGGTATTTGGGATTTTCTAATAATTATAGTGATACAGCATAGGCCATCACTTAGTCTTTTACAGGAAGAAATGAACCTTATTTGAACCTTGGAAATTCCAAAGTCAAACTCTTCAAGTCATAAATATATACTCAGTTCAATTAGGAACAACATTTATCCCTTAGACTAACATTCTTCTGAACATCTGAAACTTCAAAAATATCATTATATTCATTCAAAAAATCTGAATTCTGTTTGCCAAAATCCTTTTGTGAGTTGAATAGTATTGAAAATACCTGTTTATCTAAATTATAGAAAGCTCTATAAGTGTCTAGTTCAATGCCTCTGTACTCTCCTATGACTGAGTAGAGTATGCATAATCCCAGAGGCAAAAACAACAACATGGCAGGGGCACAACCAGTTTAATCTCCATGGCCTGGAAACATTCCATCACTTAGAATTCATGTTTTCACAACAACTTGCCAGTTTCAACATTTCTCTAATTAGAAGATATTTAGAGCCCTTATTTCTCCAAAACGAACAGAATCTAGGTTTCAGGGTTTTATTTTTTATTTTTTTCTTAGGTTTCAGGTTTTTAGACCAAGTGTTGAATGTTAAGGAGACAAATGAGTGTTCAAAACAGATCAGCAAGTTTAAACGTTTAAGTTATTTGAAACTATCAGTCATCTCATCTTTTCCTTGCCTTACCAGATGTCTTTCAGTATCATTTATTATAAAATCGAGTGTTTCTTTATTATTTGTTAAACCTGGGATCCTAATTCCCTTTTTACCCAAATTAAAAAAAAAAAAAAAACTTATTCACTTCTACTTTACCTGAGTGAGACAGTCATTTTCATGATTATTTTAATTAAACTTAAGTCATTTTTTTTTGCCATAGATTTAATTTAAAACAAATACATATGCCCATTCTGGATGGTAGTGATGAGACACAAACTGGGGGAAGTAGAGTTAGACAATTTCATGATTGCTAGTGAAGGCACCCAAACAGAGACCAACTATTCTCCACTTAAAGAAAAAAGAAAAGCAACCTCAGCAGATCACAAATCCTTCTTGTCTGTCGTTCTTGAATTTAATGCTTTATTGAAAAGATTGTGCTTCAAGTTCTCTGTGAGTGTGATATTGGTTGAAGTAAAATGAGGTATTGTTTTCTGTCTTCCAACACAATCAACCAATCCAGGATGAATCACATCACATGATGACATGGTCCTCTTGAGCTCAAGGATGAAAGTGTGGGAGATAAAATGAGGGGACTTGGGGGTAGCATCTTTCAGCACTTTTCCCCTTCCTGGTCGTTGTATCTTTCTCTTGAACTGATTTTCATTACATGAACTCTATAAATTGAAGCCCGTATCATTTGACAAGGCTTTGCCAGCAATAATAATATCTAACACTTTGGAATAGCATTTATGTGTTATATACTATACTGGTACTAGTTCATTTTATTCTCAAAACTTTTACAAATGGTCCTATTGTGACTTCATTCCCATTTCTGGGAAGCAAACCATGTGCCTGCATTTAGCATGTGATGTTTCCAATTTCAAAATTATATGGTTAATTCTTAATGGGTAAAATTTATAAGAAGCAACAGAGTAGATTTTTGAGCATGAACTTGGATATTAGAGATATTTGTCTAATAGATTTGGCTGAGATTGTACCATTCTGTGATACTATCACAATTACCTTTTTTCTCACTTGAATTATACATTAGAGATAAGGATCTCTATGCCATTACTCCTTCCCTGACCTGCAGCAACTCATTTATCCTTCCTATGTCTTACCACTTCATACGAGAAATGGGCAGAAAAATACCTCCCAAGAATAATGAGAGAATTTAATGAGATAGGATACTGAAAGTGCTTAGCCTGGTGTTTACTATGGGGTTAAGTAGTGATTATTATTAATAAACAGAATGGCATGAAATGGCAAGACTACCTGACAGTCTATGTTTTCTCCTAACCTTTTTCACATTTCCAAATTTTTTCATTCATGGGGGATTACCTGACAGGAGAAATGAAACTGATAGCTTGAAAGGAAGTCACACCCTTTTGAGTGGCCCAGAACAAAACTTGAATACCATCAGATCTTAAGAAATTAACATATAGACATGTTGCAGTTTTCAAGCTGTCACTTTGGAGTTTAACATTTCCCCAGTGACATTAGTGCAATTGTTCAGCCAAGAGTTTTAATACATTTTCTCTTGTTTTTCTTCTATTTTTTTCTCTTCCCTTTTCTTTACTTTTTCTTTCTTTCTCTCTTTTTTCTTTTGTTGTTGTGGTTGCTGTTGGTATGTGGCATTATCTTTCCTCTCACTGTGAAGACCTCCATTTGGAAAGCAAGTAGAGATCTTATTCAGCAATTCTATTATGCCTTTTAAATTTAGGGAAGTTTTCTCTTTTTCCTCTCCCTAAGATCCATCAGTTTGCAGATTTTCAACAAACTATTTTTAGAGTTACTAATATCATTTTTGCAGGTCTTTCAGGAAGGATTTGAGTAGGCATAATTGTGGGGTGTTTATGGTTTTTGTTTTTGTTACTAGGACCTTAATCTTTGTCTCTTTCCCTTGTTACAAATATTATTGAAAAACAGCAGGTCTGAACTTTTAAATAGGATTGAATGCATCTTTGAAAGCTAATACTTTATATTGTGCTAAATGATAGTGCTGTTTAAAAATTGGATGTGTTATGTTGTAAATAAGGTTAAATACAAAGAATCGAGGTTTTAGGAATCCCAGGGTCTTGCTACATTAATCTCAAGTCAGATACTGTTTTATGAGAGGGCACAGTAGTTTAATGGGCATTTATTGATTTAAATTAAATTATAACTTTGGAGACAGTAACTTGCAAACTTAAAACAGTCATATGATATTATGAATTACATCTTATGCACATTAAGAGATCTTAAAGCAAGGAAACCAAAGATAGAAAATATTGGCTCACATTTCAAGCCACAATAAGTGTGAATATAGCCTCAATTTAATAAAAATGTATAATGCAACTTTCCTTGGGTTAAATGTCTGACAATTGCTCTTGGAATGGGTACTTGTTTTCCCATTATTGGTCACTTTAATTGACTTACACTCTAGTTTTCTCATTTAAAGATCACTTTATAGTATTGGGTGTTCTTCATCTGAGAGATATGTTCTAGTCCTGCCTGGTCCAACAACACAACAGTTTACATATTTCTGAACTTGATCCGAAAACTGATTTAAAAATCCATATGGACAATCCAATTTATCTGAAAATATATACACACAAGTCTGCTCAGAGGTGGCTAAAATAAAATAAATTTCATTTTAGGAGACAGGAAGGAAGCCAAGACAAGAGAGTGAAGATTCTGAAGTAAATGGGTACTTGCTTTGACCAAGATCGAAAGCCACCTCTCCCCAGAGAATATTAGAAGAGGGCATGGAAGACAAGCATTGGAAAAGTAGAATGTTTGTGCTTTTCTTTCTGGTGAACTGCATTAAAAATTCAGCAAAAGGGGGGATCAGTTTACATTACTCTTCTTGTTTCGCATGTATCAACTGACAGGTGCTGTAAACATACATAGACAAACATGGTCCTATGCTTGCAGTGCTCCAGTGACTGCGGAAGACAGTATGTAATCTCCCAAGGTGATCACACAGAGGAATGTGCAGACACACTATGCTGAGATTGAAGAAGAGGCCATAAATATTCTCTTTCCCATAAAACTACAGGAGCTCGCCTTTGAACTTTGATTCTCCAGAAAATCCAGTCAGAGAGACGGTTTTGTTCTGACAATAAGTTACTGAGGTCCAGAAGTCTTCTTTTGATTCTGAGGACTTGACTGAAACCTTACTAGTACTTCTGAAATAACAGCAGAAGGAGCCCAGGAGGCCCCTCGGTCTTCTGTATGTCTTGCTTTGCTGGAGGTAAACCGCTGATCCACACGCCTTTGATTTCACTAAGGGTAGAACCTCAGCCATCAGGTAGAGAGAACTGACCTTGGCTTTGACATCAGACTCAGTATTTAAGACATTTACTCATTTGTGTTGTAGAGATGTCACGGTAAATACATTATATCCGTTTATACTGAACACTAAGAGGCTCCTTTTTCTACACCATAGACAGCGATTTGGCTGAGACTGTATCATTCTGTGATACTATCCCAACTACCTTTTTTCTCACTTGAATTGTACTTTTGGCTGTCATTTGCGCTTTTGAATAAAGGTTTACATTAGTAGAAGATATCATAATAGCCTATCTCCTTTTCATGAGTTGATATACAAATCAAAAAGAAAGGATAAGGCCAAGACTCCCTTTGTCCTTGGAAAAGTATGCCATCTGCATTTAGCTTATGATATTCAGCTGGGAACAAAATTCTAGCATAAGGAAGTCGTTAATACAACCCTCAAGTTACACTGTAAATTCAAAGTACTTTAAATGCCTTATAATAGTCAAAGCCAGTAAAATCGACCCTGTATATTTTTATTTCATCTCTGTTGGATCATATGATATTTAATAATTGGTTCTGGCACCTCGTTGCAAATTATTATAACTTTGAGATTCAACAGTCCTATTGAACATATGGGCAGCACAGCCTCAGAACATATATATGATACAGCCTCATGAGAGGACCTTCTGTCTTGTTTTCCTTAGCTTGGAAGGGTCAGGTAAATTTTGTTGTGTCGTCATGTGCTAAGATTCCACAATCTCTGTTTTGCAGGGTAAATGCTTAATGGAACTGATCCCCCCTCCCCGCCCCTTAGCTGTGAACACTTCCTTTGCAAAGCCAAAAGAAAAATTCATGCATCTGGGATGCAGTTTACTGGGCTCTTACTAAAGCAGTTATAAAGCTATTCCAGTATCAGTGCACAAGTATTCATCAACCCAGAATAGGTTCTATTACTTAGTGCCATATTGTATCCTGGCTGAGCTGCAAACTATGAGAGTTTCTGGAGTCAGGAGACCTTCCCGTGTGGTATTGAAAGCATATGATGATCCTTCATTAATCCCGAAGGAAATGGAAAGTTGGCGATAAAATGCAGTTGACCCCAAGAAACCTTTTGTAGAGTTCGACATTCTCCCTTTAGCATTTCTTTTTTTCCAGCTCTGCTCACAGTAACACCCTGAGACAATATTGGGAAAGGTATTTCCACATCGACAGCCCATTAAGGTTATTTTCAATGTTCCTGCTGCTTTGCCTCTATATCTAGCCCTTGTGCCTTGATTTGCTCTTGTATTATTTCACATTAATTGCCATATTGTTTATTGCCATATCCCAACATACCATAACATGGGCACAGTGGCAATAATTACATAGGAAGCTGTACTTAAAAAAAAAAAGATGTCAAGATGGGTAGTGGCGGGTGAGTGGGTAGGGTAGCAGAAAGTTATGATTTATACCTTATGTTGACATTGTGGAACAGAGCTGGTTCAATTTCTCTTGATTTCACTGTTAATGCCTAAAATTAATCTCTCTCTCTGTCATATAATTATTCATTACCAAGACTACTAAGCTAAAAAGTTCACAGAGGTGGGGGCAATGATTAAAGGAATTTTCCAAGCATTTATTTTACTCTTGCCACTGCAATGTTACATTTTTTAAATTGACATCCAGGTGGACAAGAAGCAGCCATACGCAATGTTTGTGATCCTGACTCATTTTAAAACTCCCGTTTCCTTTAAGAATTCTTTTTTAAACAAAAAAATGCTTTTTGAACCTCTGCTTGTGTGCATGTGCATTCGCTCTAAATAGGCATACAAGGCATTCTGAGGCTCTGGAATATGAGTCCTTCTTTGTCCTATTTACCAAAATCCACCTCTCCTTGAGCCATCCTACCCTCCTACACCACATTGTTACTGAGAATCTTCTTCACAATTAAGTTGTCACTTGGTCTAGACAGTACCAAGAATCGTCCTAACCCTGGTGAGCAGCAAGTCAGAGTCATGCTTGATCCTGGTTGACAGTCTGGAAGTTGAAATCCTTTTCATGTCGGCGGAGTTGAAAATATCTTTCTTTTACTGCCGATTCGCTTCCGATCCCGGGTCTGCTTGCTTGGCACCGTGTCAGCCAGTAGGTGGAGTGCTTGCTAACAGTAATTGAATATACAGAACTTGAATTTAAAGTAAGTGGAAACCACTTTTCTTGTTATAAACTGCTAAAACCATATTTACACTGAACTCTTTCTATGACTATAATTAGTTAAAAAAAAAGTTTCAAGGGCAGGGCTGAGATGAATGCAGGACGATATAGTTACATGATAGAGCCCGGAGAGGCAAATTGTGCCCAAGAGGATCGACACATCATATGGTGTAAACCGATGTAAAGGGGCACGCTCTCAAACATTCAACTGAATTTAATTTGGAAAATAGACCTTAGTCCCTCTTTAAAAAATTTAGTATTTCTGCTGTCCAAAGAATAAACTAGCCTTGATTAGTTGTATGCGAAAAAGCTTGAGCAATAGAGGATTAATTACATACACGTGTTAATAATAGTCATAGTAGATTCAGCATCTTTGGAAAGAAAAGTTGCAGGAGATGCCTCCAAAATAAAGTGTAACTTTCCCATAAGAGTGTCTTGTTTTCCTTCAGAAGAAGGTTTTCAAATGTATTTAAAAGCTGCAGCTTGAGACTTGCTAACTACATCACTCTAAATCTATCTATATCACACCTAAAGATGTTAAAGCAACATTTAGAACTCCAAGGAGAAAACAAGCAACAGAATTTAGAAAGCAGGAACCACATGGAAATAAGAAAAATCTTCAGTCGTTTTTTAAGAATGTGAGTTATATGATGTGAAGTAGATGAAAATGCAAGAGTTTAAAAAAGAATCTCTTGTTCCATATCAGGAATACTTACAGATCTGATTTCATGGCACGCAAGTACTGAAGATCTCTATGGCTTGCAAATACCATTTCATCTAAAAGGACTTCAGAGCGAATAATTGCACAGTATGCAACGACAAACACTGCTAAAATAGTGATCACTTCCCCTTTATTTAACTTTTTTTTATTATAAAAATGGTAAACTCTCTTAAATATAACTTTGTGAGGACATTGTTGATTTTTTTAATTATGTCATCGTGTTCTCAGCTCATATTAAATTTTGGACAGATTTGTGTTTCAAATATATGACTTTTTTTTCACTTGGGGTTGGAATTGAGGAATGGAGGAGAAGAGTGAGCACTGCTAACTGAATTAGTCAGCTAAAGCTTTATGTGGTAAATAACTCTTTGAAGCATGCAATAAATAGGTTTACTAAACCCAAGCAACTGCTTGCCGCTCACTGCCTCTTGAAGCAATATCGATGGCAAGATTGAACTCCCTCAGGCCAGAGAAAAGGGAGGGAGGGGAAAGAAAAGTTACTGTTAATTTAAAATAATAAAATGCTATATTTTCTATTTCTCATCCGAAAGGAAAAAAGTATGTTCCTTTCCATCAAACCATGGAGTCTGGCTATTCAAGTGGCAAACTATGACCAGAACACAATCTATAATCCCTAGCCAAGAAAGAGAGCTTTGGGGAATGTATTTGTTATCTGATTTTGATCAGAGAAGCAGGATGAATATTGGCATATTCTAGTACCAAGGCAAACTGTGTGGTTGTGGACTAGCCTACGAAAGAACTGTAGAGGAGTTCTGTGAAGAAATGGATACCTTTGTCTATGTCTTTCTCCATGTTCATTTATTTCTTCAGGTTCTACAAGCATCACTGCATACTTAGCATATTTTTATTCCTCTCATTTGGAAAAAGAATTTGAGTTCTGTCGCTTTCTTGTTATTCGTTATTCATTTTACCTTGTTTTGTTTGCTTCACTCTGTTGCTTTCCCTTAGATGTTGAGCCACATCATCAGCCAGTGTTCATCCCTCGATAGTGAGTAGGCAATAGACTTTACTGAGAAATAGAAAACGTTAGCCTCTGATCTCACCAGGATTATATTCTCTCTTAATAGAAGCTGTTGATAGATCCTGAACAGCTCCACACTTGGGGTGTTGACTTGTAGAATGAAATCCTCTGCACACAAGCACAGCAAAATATTTTGGTGAAAAGTAATTATCAGAAATAGTGACACTAGGAAATTAGTTAACTACATTTCAGCATGAAGCTTGAGTTACCCCTGCCCATTCTTGTTCCAGACCCATCTGAAATCAGCAATTCAGCTTAATGATGTCACAACATTTGCCAGGCTGTGGGCACTGAATAGAAGACACGGGACTGCCCCCATCGTATGAGGTTCCCCTCCTTTCCCTCTACGCAAACAGCCCATCTGTCTCACTCGCCCGGAAACTGTTATCTTTGAAACATCATTCTATTATTACCATGGTTGTTCTTTAAAACTGGTCCTTAACTTTGGATTTTGTTTTGGAAATCAGATTTGCAAATTCTCTCACATCTCATTGGCCCATTTAAAATGTGGATAGTAATATGCCCTGGAAGCAGCTCATCTCACTAAAGAGCTCAAATACTATATATTTCCATTCACTTACTAGAGGATAACCTTTTGTGAAATACAGATAGCCTACTTTTTTTTTTTAATCACAACAAAGAATCCAACCCCTCCCAACCTCTAATATTTTTCAAAGTGTGAATTGAAGAGGACTTAGAGACAGATGGGTCTGGATGATCAAGTTACCTGTTATAGCAGCACATCTGCCGGGGCAGTCAATCACTGTGATGGCTCTGACAGGTCGATGGAGCCTGAGCAAGAACGGCTAATGCAGACAGAAGAACGGCTGGGGAAGGGCAGACCTCCTGCCTGTCTCCTGGGTTTGGCTGGTCTGAAAGCTGTACTTGAATTTGCTCTAGTTAAAATTCTGTCTGTCTATTGAGCGATGATATTAGATGAAAGATTTGGGCTCCTAATTTTTTTTTAAAGCCAACATATTGAACACATATGATTGGGAATGAGTCGATTAGCACTTTCAAGCTGTCAGTCAATATTTGGTCGTATTTAGGGGACGGGGCGGGGAGTGTGCGGTGAATAAGATTAGGAAACGAAGAGGTAGGAGATAGTTTCAAAACTGCATTTTTCCCTAAAAGTGTCAAAAGGATGAAATGCATTAAGCACTGATTCTGAGATGCCTATTTCTGCGAGCTCAGTATAATAAAAATTAGCATTGAACAGAACAAAGGCAACTCTAAGAATGTCAAAAAGCAAAATTAATTTATGGAGGCATGCTATTTTATTTCCTCTGTATATTTGCTCCTTTCCTCCCCTCTTCAATCATAAAGTGAATCCTATTTATCAATCCTAATAGATCCAAATATTTGGCAATATCATGTGTTAGGAAATATGGAGCAAGGGATTCCAAGATTTCACAAACAATTGAAAAGATGTGCTCCAATTAAGTGCAGCACTAATTGTACCACTTCTATGACACATTTGTAAAAGTGGAGATGTTAGAAGACAATAGAACCTCAAAATATCTAGATTCCTACTAATGCCTAATGAATCAGTAGTTAAAATTGGCAGTAAGGCAGTACCAAAAAGTAATGATAATAATAATCCTGAATCTCAAAGAAATACCTTAGTGGAAGGTAATGGCAAGAATTGTTAACACCCATCAACATCTAGAGAGCAAGTTAAATTTATGGTTAGTTCAATTTCTGTATTCATGTATGTATGTATAGATATTTATTTTTGTATACGTGTGTGTATATTTTATGTCTATGATTAGAATACACATATTTACATATTTATAGCTGAATACATACATTTCTTTGAGAAGTAAAAGAAAAATATTCCATAAGATAAGCATTATTATTACCCCATTGTAGAACTACAGTGAGCAAACATTGCTGGAAAAAGGGCAAAATGTTAATACATGCAGAACTGCTGTTAGTAGCGATTTTCTCTACAATGCCAAACTGATGGGGATTCGTGAAAGAGCCATTAAACAGATGCGTTGCTTTTCAATACATTCTTCAAGTATTTTTGCTCCCTCATCCACATTTTTAGTAAATGATGCTAAATGTTTTCAAAATATTACTATATTGGCTTTTTTTACTTGAATTTTTTAAGTGGACTCATATTTAGCAGCAGATGGTTTGAGATACCAGAACTGAAATGGAGTTAGTTATTTGGGTTCAGACTACAGCAAAATCTCATACCTCAGTTTATGGGACAGGAGAGATCAGTGAAATCACCCTTCTCTTAAAAACATTCAGAACAAACTCAGAAATAGGGCTTTTCCTGAATAAGAATTCTACCATGTTATACAAATAAGTTTACATTTCAATTCTTGCTAATAAAATGTTGAGTCTCAGTCCTTCAAAGCTTTTAAAATAGATGGAATT